>NC_046663.1:73872012-73905933 GCF_010883055.1 Belonocnema kinseyi
GGGATCAAGTTTAACTAAGAGTTACAAGATATCAAAAATAAAGGCAATGAATTAATTTGTACACATAATGATAAAAATTTACTTTGAATTCATTTTTGGATCAGAATAAATCCATTTCAGTTTATAATCTATTTAAAATCACAATAAATAGTACAATGATTGTATTTTTAAAGAGAAATATTCTTGTTTGAAGAAATTTAAGAATTGGGTCAATTAAATCCGACATCTTTCAAAAAAAACAGTTAATATGTCACTGAACAAGAAATTTTTCTGTTAAAAAATGTGTTTTTTCACT
This sequence comes from Belonocnema kinseyi, assembly GCF_010883055.1. Classification (NCBI taxonomy): domain Eukaryota; kingdom Metazoa; phylum Arthropoda; class Insecta; order Hymenoptera; family Cynipidae; genus Belonocnema; species Belonocnema kinseyi. The sequence goes on from NC_046663.1 coordinate 73,872,308, forward strand.
ATATAAGATGTAAAATCCTTCCAAAACCCTTTGTTACGGATAAATGCTTGTTTTTAGTATCCAATAAACACTTTAAACTCCAAAAAAATGGTTAAAACACTTTTATGCATTATTAAAATGCATCTTTAAAATCGTACCTATTCTGTCTAGTTCGGATTTTTGTCACCAGGTGACTTGTCGCAGTTTAAAAATTCCCAATAGAAATGGGAAATTTTACATAATATACATTTAAAAAATTTATTTTGTGAAGAAAATAATAATATTGGCGGTATTTCAATAACAAAATCGAGAAAAGGTGTACAGCACATTAAAATTTTAAAACAATGATATATTAATCACAGAATGAAAGGATAAATTATCGATAATTGTTTAAGTTCTTCTAATGCTGATTATATGGGAGTACATTTTTTTTCTCTTAAATAGGTTGAAAGCTCCAAAATTCTCTACAAAATGAGCCCGGATGAAGTCATTTTGTCAACCTTTTAAGAATATATTGCAAAAGTAGTGCAAATTTCAACGTTTTCTTCAAATTTACATAAAGCCTAATATCTTAATAAATTTGTAATGTCCCTGGAATAATTTTGAAGGTAAAATTCTATAATGTCGTATTAAGGTATCACTATTATTGTGACAATTTTTATTTAAAGTTAAAACAAATCTGTTGGAAAAATATGGATATTTTTTCTGTTGAAAGAAAATTTGTTGTAAGATTTATTAAATAAATAATCATGAGCTTTATCTCAAATTAATTTAATATGTATTATTCATTATATTAGACGTAATTAAATTTAAATAAAACATTGCGATTTGCACTAGTTTTTCACTGTCTTCTTGAATAATTTCAAAATTGCTTCCTTGTTAGCTTCTTTGAACTCTTTTCTGAATTCTCATATCTTTCAATCCATTTAAAAGAGAAACTTTATCACACATAGTGGACATTAAAAGAACTTGAGCAAACACCAAAAAACTTTGATTTTATCATATCCGATACGTGAAGCAATCACATCTTCCTCTCTCTGATTCTCAATAAGCAATAAAAAGGAGATAAAATATAAACGATTAGATTTTATGGTAGAAGAAACAAATACTGTTCATATAAAATCCCCGGGTTTTCCAGGTTAAATAAAATTTCTGTTTTTCCTAATTTCATTGAAATGAACAAAAATAAATAATTTAATTTAAAGTATTTCGTAGTAAAATTTTAATGCTGGGCAGTAAACAGGATTTTTTCAAATTTATTTTGCGTTTAATTTCTTAAATTTTTTCAATATGGGATTAAAAAAGTGAAAATTCAGCTTAGAAAGCAAGTTTTTCTTCCACTGCACATTTTTTTAGTTTGGACTACAGACTTTTTTGTCGGATGTGAAAAATACTGAAAATTCTTCAAAGAAATTGAAATTTTCATTCTTAATTTTATATTTTAGAGGAAATTGTGAAGTTCAGGGAGCACAGCGCAAACGGAGCTCCAAAAGGGGGAAATGTAATTTTTTCACGAAAAAGGGGAAATATTACAATTTTATTTTTACATGTAGAAAAGAAGGAAAAATCTTTTTTATATGTGTAAAATCGTTCTCACAAGCAAAAACATTTTTTTATTTTGAAAATACCATCAATAATAAATAAATCGTGATATTTATAAGTTTATTTGAATATTTCTTCTTCAGAATTGTCATTTCGGGCTTACTATAATTAAGACATGTATTACTAATTATAGTAATGTACTAAATGTAAATATTAAACTATAATTTTCAATGATTTTAAACTCGTTTTTTTAAATTAAATTTTGAGAGCGAAAAATATTTTAGCTTCAAAGGTTCGGAATAGGCCAAATTAAAATTTGTAAATTTTGCATTGGTAGGATTTCAAAATTTAACTTGAGGCTGCCTTTATTCAGATTTAAAGTTCAAGTAGCTCAATTTTGAACGTCTAACTTTTAATTATTCAAGTTAGAACATTTAACTTTGCAGGTAAACAACTTGAAAAAATATTTTTTCTTAACTTTTACAATTGTATATGTTATAAAATGTTTCATATGACAAATTTATTATTTCTAAGCTAAAATTTAAGACCCAGCTAAGACAAAATCCAAGGAAAAATCAGCACATTTTTTTCAAGACGTCCATTAAATTATTTATTATTTTCTTATTTAGACTTTTTCGCAATGCAGTGTGTATTGAAAAGGTGAATGCAACTATCAAATTTGTATTGTTATTTTATTTAATATTTGTTTATTTGCAGTTAACGGTATTTTATAAAATTATGCAATAATTATTTTAAAAATTACTAACAACTAAATCAACGATGTGAATATTCAGGTATATATTTTTTATGATTCCAACCATATAACAAATTCATAAGAGCCCCTTTCATGTGGATGCCCACATATATTGTTGAAATGAACCTGCAATTTTTACAACATTTATTTAGCAACAATTTAAAAGCTAAAAACGCGCGAATTATGAAATTATGCCACCCTGCATGTGCTTAAAATTTTTTTTAATTAAAAAAATGCATATCTATAACAATTACAATTTTTTAATTTTAAGCATGAGTGGAGTCTCTAAGCTTTTTAGTTTATCATATAAAAAAGTCATAATTAGTTTGAGTATTATAAAAATAAATATTATATATAAAATAATTATATAGAAAAATAAATAAATTAATGAAAACCTGTAATGTCCACAATTTTATAGCTTTGAATTTACATTAACATAGTATTGTAAAATTTCAATATTTGGAATTAAAAGCCTGAATATGGTTAACCCAAAAATACGAAAATCGAGGGAAATAAATTACAAATTTAATTCCTTAAAAATGGTAAATTATAAAATTGAAAGCGCGCTTTTATTCTTGAATATGCATTTTTCATTTAAATATTGGAATGGGATACTTGAAATGATATGCTTCCAAAGAGATGGAAGCTGAAAATTAGTTAATTTTACAGCTTAATAGTGGACCAATTTCAAATTTAGGGCGTTTAAATTAAAAATATTTTGGATTTAAATTTCTGAAAAATGGTAAAATATAAATTTAAAGTCTTTAAAATTTAAAATTAAGATCTTGTACCATATATTTGTTTTAGAATTTATGTATTCTGTTAAAAATGAATTTTTTTTAAAGAAAATTTAATTATTTTGTAGAAAATTCATCTATTTCGTTAAAAATTCGTCTTTATGGGTAGAAAATTAATCTTCTTGATTGAAAATTCAACAGTTAAATTATCCAAAGTCGAATCTGCTATAAAATTCAACAGTGGGATCAGTGACATTTTTGAATATTCTACAAAATCTAACTGCTGTACCTGGAACTGTACTACACATTTAAAATTAAAAATTATTTTATTTTACAAAGAAAAAGACGACCACTTCTAAATTTAGAATGTTCAGAATTGAAAAGTTTTAATTTGAATTACTGAAAAATGATAAAATTAAAAAATTGCAAAAAAGCATTAATAACTGAATAGATTTAAATTAGCTTTCCAATTTACCTCACCCCTTTCAAAATTAATCTGGGCAGAAAAATTGCAATAAAAATAAAACCATGCAAGAACTTGGTATTCAAAATCTAATTATGTAAAATTTAATAATGTACCAAAGCGAAAAATTAAAAACTTACTACCACTCAATTTCTTTTTAAATGATTAAACTGTACAATTTAAGCTTGCAATCATAATAATATAATTTTATGTTTGCATGTTATTGACAATGCAACGTTTCCCGCGCGCTATAGCGCACGTATACTATTGCTGGTTTGAATAATAAACTTCTAAATCCTAAAAACCATCAAACACGTATTTCTTCATGCCTTTTCATTCATTAAAACCTTCGATTCTTCGAATGTAAAAAGTTTCCATTTTTAAAAGCCACTTTAAAAGCGTCCGAAATATAAACAAACGAGTTCGACCTTTTTAACTCACGTGAATTTGATCCAAATTTTATTTCTTTAGTTACAATAAAAAAATAGACTCAATTGTGAGATATGACACAAAAAAATTGACTAAATAACTGATATACCTGTTAAAACAAAACTTACCAACGCAAGTCCTGACATCGTTGATTGTAAAGTTTGCACTGGGAACCCGAAGTCCCAATCCAGCTTTATCTCTGAAGAGAAGGGGAATACCCAAACCGTGTTTTTGCAGGTAAGCAACATTGAGATCCTGGCCAGCCATTTCTCGAAAAAGGCCAGTGAAATTGCTCAAGTTATACCTTTCGCACTCGATCTTTTCGTCAAGCTGAAAGGTCCTTCTGCCCTCAATATCCTCGTCGCCAATGGCCCAGTCATCGGTGTAAAGTTTCCTTGTTCTCTCTCGCTGTAATTACAAAATATTCGTATTTGTGTAAAAAGCACTGAGTCGCGAAAGCGAAGCACATGTTACTTGTCTCATTTGTTTACCAATTGTCGCCTCTTGGGCGCTGGGACAGGATCGTCGGCCATTGCGAACACGCTGTCAGTAACGTATCACCGTATTCTCATTGAAAACTGCAGAGTTTTGTCTTGTCGATCCTACAAAGTTGCTTTGACTATGGCAAATCACGGTTAACGTGTCAAATATTCACATGTCACACGATACAGAGCCAGAATCGCGTGCCAGAGACTTGGATTGCATTTGATCCCTAAAACGAGTTCGCCATTTTGCAACCAAACACCGCCAAATCAATCTTGGCATATAATTTAAGTCCCTAAAATTTTAGTGACTTCTTGAGTTTAAGAAACCAGGCGTGCCAACAGGGAATTAGTTATTTCACATCATGTGACGTCATATCACAAGATGGCCGCACGCCAATGGGCAAACAAAAAGGCAAAGAATATCTTTGAAAAAGGGTACCATTTCACGGAGGTCGAATTTGAATAAACTGATTAATTCCACGATAAATTCAAAACACGGCTCTGTGAAAAAGTACCCTAATACCAATTGCATGAGACGAAAGTTTATTTGTCTAATAACCCTGGCGGTGGCGGACCGAAAGAAACGAAAGGAGCCTCTACAAAGTACCCTTAAAAACCCCACTGAGTCCCCCTTCGGTTCCTTCTTAAAAAACTTTAAAAAAACAGCAAGATCAACTTTTCAATTGTTGAAATTTGGGTTCAACGTTAAAATTTCCATAACAAACTCACGGAGTAATGGCAATACTTTTGTTTGTAGCGTTCAAATTTCTTCAAAATGTCATTAACTTCTGCTGAAGTGACTTCAAGCGCATCCATAATAGCTCAAGTAGTATGTTGCGCGCGAAGTTTAAAAATAAAATTCTCTCAGTTATATTGCAGCGTTGTCTGAGGTTTCCACTGCGTGGCGTTATAATCCAGACAAAATTCTTAGTTACCGACGGAACGCTTATTAACTTCTACTAAAAGAAAATTCAATTGAAACCGCCTTCGGCCAATGTCCCTGGCGGACCGAAGGAACCGAATGGAGCCTCTACAAAGTACCCATACAGACCCCATTGAGTCCAAATTCGGTTCATTTTTTCAAAAACTCAGAAAAACAGCAAGATCAACTTTTAAACTGTTGAAATTCGGATTCTACGTTAAAATTTCCATTCGAAACTCATGGAGTAATCGCAATACTTTTTTTTTGCAGCGTTAAATTTTTTTAAAAATCTCAATTACTTCTGCTGAAGTGACTTCAAGCGCATCCATAATAGCTCAAGTAGTATGTGCGCGCGAAGTTTAAAAATAAATTTCTCTCCCACTTGCATCGCAGCATTGTTTTCTGAGGTTTCCACTGCGTGGCGCTACCATCCAGACAAATTTCTTAAAGTTACCGACGGAACACTTATTAACTGCTACTAAAAGAAGATACACTTGAAGGCGCCTTCGGCCCATGTAAATTACAGGTATTTTATTTTTTTAAATTTTTAACGCTGCAAGAAAAAGTATTACAATTACTCCGTGAGTTTCTAATGCAAATTTTAACGTAGAATCCGAATTTCAACAGTTAAAAAGTTGATCTTGCTGTTTTTCTTTGAGTTTTTACATTCTCATCATTTATGATTGAGAAAGTATTAGAATTGTCGGAAATTTGACATCACACTTTTTCAACGAATCTCCACGTTTCGAGACCCCCTGAATCCGAAAATCAGGTTTTCACGATGGCGTCTGCCTGTCTGTCCGTCCGGCCGTCCGTCCGTAAACACGATAACTCTCGAAAAAATGAACGAATCAAATTTATCTTTGGCACACTTTTTTTAGGTCCTAAAAGAAAGGACGAGTTCGTGAACTAGCCATTTTTGATAAAAATTCAAAAAGTGAGCGCATTTTGAAAATTTTTGAGACCACTTTTTTCTGAATTTGAAAATTCTATGTACGGATGTTTATAGCATTAAAAAGAACAAACAATTTATCCTAATGACTTTTTTCGATAAAAAGAAAATTCTCAGAGCTATAGCGTTTTCAAAATTTTTTTAATCAACAGAAAATCAAAATTTGACGCCAAAAAACGCACGATATGAAAAAAAGTCAAGAAAAGAAAAACATTTATTTTTGATACGAAAAAATATGAATTAACAAAAATGGTTATCCCAAAAAAGATCTATAGTTTCGTTAAGAATCACCTCTGGATAGGACGCCTACTTTTTGTTTTATTCGTGAAAAATAACGTTGAAAAAAAATAAAATAAAAAAAAATGTGTGGAAAAGCGACGAAAGTTACGAGAAAAAAATCCAACAAAACCTGTTTACAAATGCCTGTCTGAAATCGAGCGCGCAGCGCGAGTGTCACGATGAGAATGTGTACCTCAAAGCCTAACAGAGCTTTGAGAAACTTAATCTTTGCCTATACTTAATTAAGTAGACAATTCAGAATATGAAGACGCATATAAATACTGCAATCTAAAAGAGATCTTTTTGATCAAGTTTTTTTCATGCATTCCAAATGCAAAGAATAAATATCCGAGTGCGAAGTGCGAGGTGTAATTATGTTCGAGCGCGAAGCGCGAGGTAACCTATTATCGAGCGCGAAGCACGATATTCAACCAGGAAATTTAGAGAAAAAAACATGATTTTTCACTGTGAGTAAAATTGGCTATTATTTTATAGTTTCGAAAAATGATTGAATTGAATAATAAAAGTATGGCGAAGAATATCGATCTTATTCTTTATTTTAATAGCCTTTAAGAAAGTAACAGCGGTATCCAAATACACTTATGGTGATAAATATTAATTTTGTTAATTCATTTATAAAAATAAAGTTCTGTCCCATTTAAATAGTATTATTGTTTGACCCGCGGCATACATACATCTTGAACTTCCCCCACCCAACATAAAATACCTAAAGTTGGGACCAAGAGTGGAGGCCCCTCAATTATTTCGATTGCAACTCGCTCAAAAAATCTCTGAATTGTTTAATGAAAAGCATCTTAAAGCTTTAATAAACTTTTATCCTAAAAATTGTTCTTAATAATTAGAGGGCAAAGTATGTCAAAAAACAGGGATTTTTGGCCTCCTTTTTTGAAGCGTCGACTTATTCACCTATTCCCAGAAAGCAGTCCGCATTAGAAGAAATTGGAAAAATTAACCGATATTTTTTTAATACAGTACCTTTTTTTAAATTCTGAAATATTCAATAATTTACTTTTTACAGGGAATTATTTACAAATACTTTATCTGGAGAACGAGTGAAGAAAGAAACCCGTTAAATGGCTACAAATATGTGCATATTAAATATTTCTGACTTTAGTAGTAGTGTTGGCACGCGGGCCAGTAGAAAAAAATTCAAAACGATATTTCTTGCGTAAAAATGATTTTAATATGGACTTATTTATTACACTGCACTCACAGCACAAAACTGCAAATTTGGGACCATTAAGCTGCTTCTTCTGCCTTCATTTGTTCTCAAGATAAAGTATGCGTAAATAAATCCTCGTAAAAAGTAAATTATTGAATATCTCAGACTTTTGAAAAATGTATTGCGTTAATGAACGTGGAAAGAATATCTGCATTTTTTAAATTTTTCCTAACTTCGACCGCTTTCTGGAAACAGGTGAAAGTCGACGCTTGAAAAAGAAGTGAGGGGCCTCGACTTTAGTAATTTAACAATCTGGCGTCACCTGGCAAGATGGACGCATGCCAAGGGGCAAACATTAATATAATTGCATGTGGCGAAAGTTTATGTTTCTCATGATTTAGAAAAAAATATTTTTTAATGAAGTGTAATTGTCTATTATTTCTTATTTTTCAGAAGCTATTCATTTGAATAATAAAATCGATTTTCTTTTGTAACGAATTTATTATATAATTAAATAGCTTCTGGAAATAAACAATAATATCCTAGTACTTTTATGATGAAAAATCTTCTTTTTTTTAATTATTAGAAAAATCAAGTTTCGTCTCATTTATAGTTTGGCCCTCGACGTGTGGCCATCTTGCCAGATGACGTCACGATGTGAAGTACCTAATATTAGACTTGTGGATTTATCTGGATTTACCCGTCAATGTTTTCAGCGGGATCTTTAAATATCTTACTAATTTAAGTTCATGTTTTGCAAAAGTAGCTTTATTAAAAAGATTAGTAATTCAGAGTCTGAGATCTTACTGCGTGCTATGAGAGGTGAGAAGTTGTCCTGATAAAAGTTACTAAATAGAAATGAAACCTTCCACATGGATGATGATGTAGCAGTGGTTCTTGCAGCCATTGCTAGTAAAGTCATGTCTGATAAATTCTTAACGATCGATTTTTTTAAAATGCCTGTCATCTTGTATCGGTGGAATGAAATGTATAACATATTGTAAATGACAGCTGAAAGTCCTCTCAAATCGAAAAACTCGTGCTGCAAGGGCTCATTTTGACGAAAATGTAATGCAGCAGTATTTGTTTGCATTAATTATTTATTGCTTCTGCATGAAAGGAGCCCTTACGATCGGTTATAGTTGAGGAGATATTCGCATTTTTCTAAGTTGAGTTCAAAATTATTATTTTTTATTTGAATGGGCTTCGATACTGGAACCTATCTAAAATAATTTGGAGTATATTTATAAACATATTATAGTGACCGGAAGTACTATCGGCGAGAAAATGGCAGGTATCTGCCTTTAAAGCTTAAAAACTCAGCAAAAAAAATTCTAGTGCAATAAAAACATAGTCATTTGAAAGATAAAAGTTTTGTACGTAAATGAGCTTGAAGACGTTTATGTAAAAAATTGGTTGTGCTTTGAATTTTTTTGGTTGAGTTATTAAGCTTCAAAGACAGATACCTACCATTTTCTCGCCGATAGTAGGTAGGTATATTTTACGTTCGAAGTGAAAATACAACATGGGTGCTTATGGTACTCGCCAAGTTGAAATTCGGTTTTCTCGAAAAACGGTTTTTCGAAGTTCTACATTCAAAAATGCCCGGTTACTCATTTTTTAACTTAGAAGGTCCATTTTTAACTTAAAACTCCGGGAATTTATCCGGCTATGTGCCCCTATATATAACTTCACACCGGCCATAAGGGATCTTTTCATGCGAATGCCCACGTTTTTATACTTTGATGTTTAGAGTTAGAGGATACATGCGTAACAATTCAATTTGAATACATTATTAACAATTAACGTAAGGTGCGATTGATGATGACGGAGAAATTTCCTAATTAAATAATAAGTAATCCGTACAGTATAGATTTACCGTAAATGATTTGGTACATGAAAAAAATGCAATACAATAATAATTGACAAAAAGCAATTTAACCTTCAATAGACGTTTCAAGGAATATTGCTACCAGTCGTACTGATGTAAGTGTTAGTGGGGTTTCCTAACAGGATAATAATATTGAATGGCCGACCTCTTCAGAAACTGTAAAAGGATCCATTACTTCTTTCCCCCAGGAGGAAAAAACTTCTGAATGGTTTGACCCTTCTGAACAACACCATTATGCTGTGAACGCACATCAGTAGCTATCTCGTGAAAGTGACTTCTAGGGGTTTCGTAAATTTTTTTCAGAATAGTTAATATTAGGTGAATCGAGTAGAAACTGAATATTTCGCTTCAGAATTAGCTACAGAATAAAAGTGAATATTAGTTTTTATATACATACCCATAATTCTGTTTTATAGGGTCCCAAAAACCCTTTACGTGAAAAATTGGGTTTTGCGAGTTCTCATCATGGCGCTAATTATGATTTTTCTATGTTGTTTTAAAAATATAACTATAAGTAAATATAAATAATTTACTTTTCTTTCAACTTTCAATTTAAATTACCAATATAATTATTTAAATAATATATTATATTTTAAATAACATTCTTCTTTAATAATGTTCTAACCCAACAATTTAAATTTCCACCAAGAAATTGGCTCAATTTTAATTTTAAAAATGATCAATTCTGAACGAAGAATGTAGCAATTGCTTTTTCAACCCAAAAAAATGTAAACTTTTAATGAAAAACAGTTGAATTGAACCACAATAGACGAATTTTAACTTTGAAAGATTGTTCAGTCAAGAGAAGGTTACTGTCCTAAAAAAAAGAACCGATTTTCGAAAAAAAGGAACGAATTTTCAAGTCAAAATCGACAAATTTTAAAGCAAGTACTTTAATTTTGAAGTAAAGTAAGTCAGTCTTGATGCAAAATTTGAAAGTAAAATGCTTAATCTTGTGCTGTAATAGTTGAAATATAAACCAATGTCAAAACAACATTTGAACAGAATAACAGATTAGTGACAGTTTCAAGCGAAATAGTTCAATTTCCATTAAAAAGAAATGTTTTTTCAGCCAACAAAATAACGATTTTGCAAGCAAATGGCTCATTTTTCAACCAAATTTAATGTGGAATTTTGAACCCCAAACATTAATTTTTAACAGAAAAGTTCAACTTTCCACCAAGCAGTTTCACTGTCATTCCAAGAAAGATTAAAATTAAGATTAAGATCAGAAAATTACAGTAACATATTCAAGTCCCACAGTCAAATATGCATAATTTAACTTCAATATTGATCTTTTTGGTAAAAAATAAAACTTTTAAAGTGAATCTCCTTTCTTGAAAATTATTCTGTTTTATTTAAAATTCATCTATTCCAGTGGAAGATTCATCATTGTAATCAATAAGTTGGCGTTTCTTTACATGCATATGAAGAAACGCCAACCCTCTTCAGCGATTTATTTCTAAACAAACGAAAATGTACATTTTAAGTAATATGCTTTCAATGAAATTTCAGTAACTAAAAAATAATTTTGTCAAATAAATTCTAATTGTGTATCTAATTGTGTAAATTAAAAAGATACAGTGAAATCTAATTATTTATGAATAATAGCAAATAATTCACAATAAAACATAAAAGAATTAATTAAGGAATTATGTAACGCACAAAAAGATCACGAGTAGTTCGAATACTGTTTTATAAAACAGCTTTTGGTTATCTGTAATTTCTCTAATCTCATCAGTTTTTTCCCTTTTTTTATTAATGAACAATACAAATATATTTCTATATGATTACTATCCTTAGCAATTGTGTAAAAAAAACATCACATCACTATTGCACCAATAACATTCGTTACCGTACACTGTAAATAAATTTAATTTAATGTTCCCTCCTTTTCTTGACAAACGGAATGTATCGCAGTTGCCTTTTCAACTCAAAGAGATGTAATCACTCTTCAGAGTTTTCTAATAATTAATTGAAATATATAATTTGCAATGAAATTATTCATTTAAAAGGCAGCGTAAATTTCGCTGAGACTGAAATTATGTTATTATATTCAAGTAAAATATTGGTTTATTAACCATCCGAAGTTAAATTTTATTTTTGAATGATTAATGAAGTGCTTTACAAAATACAAGACGTTATATCTACTACTACCCTTATTGTAAATTTTTATTTTCTTTAACAATTGTAACAGTTGCGGTTTAATGGTCCTAATAAAAATATATCTTCAGGACAGAAAATGTTTTGAAAATAGAAAACATCGCAGTCTGCCAGCACGAGGCACCTCCATTCTGATTCGAACGGGTTAAAATGTATATTATTTAGTACTTTCAAAGCATTTTTCACATTGATGAAGCATTTTAAGTGTTGCAAATTAATTATTGCGGTATAAGCAATGTTAGAGAAATTTATTTGATTTATTTCTTATAATCTTCGCAAGTCAAATGAGCATATTGTGATGAGACACCAGTTATTAGATGTTCTTTGTGTAAAAAATCATTGTGTATGTTGTATACCACAATAATTATTTGGCAACAGAAAAAATACTTTATGAATTTGAAACGTGCTTCTCGTGCCGGTAGACTGGGATGTTTTCTATTTCCACAATGTTTTCTGTCCTGAAGATAATTTTTCACTTCTACTATTATTCTGCAACTGTTATAATTGTTAAAGTAAATTAAAATTTACATTAAGGGTAGTTCACCCTCTTTGATCTAAAACGGAGTATAAAAGGATATAACTTCTTGTAATTTTGATGCCACTTCATTAATGACCCAAAAATAAAATTAAACTTGAGTGAAAAGCAGGAAATTTTATTTATGTTAGCCGCCGGGTGTAGTTAACCCCTGTTTAAGGGGATTGTGGTTAAAACATAAATATTTTACTGCAATATAATAACATAATTTCAGTCTAAACGAAATTCACACTGCCTTTTAAATGCTTAATTTCACTGAAAATTATATTTCTCAGGTAATTATCCGAAAACATTGAAGGGCGCTTGCACCCCCTAAATATGAATTTAGGCACGTACAAAAAAATAAGTGTACCTTATATTTTAGTACTCTATAACATAAATCAGAAAGAATCAAATGGGAGACTAACGATTTGGTAGCTTTTTTCTAGTAAGAAAGATTCTTCAGTCAAGGGAGAGAAAGAATGGCAGAGTTGCTGCACTTTCAAGGAAAAATGTGAATTTTCAATTAAGAAAAGTGATTTTCTACGAAAAGAACGAATTTTCAATGAAAAAACATGCAAAAATACAGATTTGCAACCAAGTATTTGAATTTTGTAATAAAGAATATCACTTTTCAACTACAAATGGAATAGCTCAATTGTTAGTTACAAAATTCATTGTTAAACAAACCGATGAATTTGGGTCTAGTGAGTTTAGTCATTCAAAAATGAGTATAATGGACTGGGCTAAACACCGTAACTAAACACCGTAAACGAGATCTATGGGAGACCCTCACAAGCCTTCCCCGCCCATCGTACCCTTAAACTCTTAAGCAGCCTTCACCCCCAACAGAGATAAAGACTCACCTTAGATTCTTAGGTACCCTCTCTTCTGAAATAGTGCAGCAGAAGCAAATAAAATACTCAAAAAATATCGCTGCAGCATATTTTCATCAAATTGAGCAGTACGAGTTTTTCGTTTCGAGAGGGCTTTCAGCTGTCATTTACTTTTTGTCTTCGCGATAATCGATATAGACAGATCTAATCACTCTCTTTAGGCCCGCAGCGGGGGGTGCTCGTCAAGGTGGAAGGTTGCAGCAGTTCATTTTCCGAAAGCACTAATTGCCCTCTACATTCTCTACATTCTACAAATCTACAACATGGTATACATTTAATTCTGCCAATACCAGATGACAGGGGTTTAAAAAAAAATCGATCGTTAAAAATCAAATTTATCGTACCTTTGTCAAACACGGCTCTTGCAGCAGTGGCGTTTCTTCATTTTCCATGTGTGAAGTTTTATTTCTAGGTATTTTATCATAGTAACTTCTCACCTCGCAGATCAAGCAGTAGAATCTCGAACTATGACAGAGGGCGCATAGCGAGGTTAAAAAAGTTTCTGTGGACAAGTCAATTTTTAGCCAAAACTATATTCATTTGATATGGAAATCCAGGACATTTAACAGAGCTCTAAAAAAGAGATCATCGACTTCATTTCGTTTCACAATAGGGTAAATTGAATTGCGTGCGCAGATGAGGGAACATTGTCGCAAACAATTTTCACTGACACTCGGTTGTGTTCATCGCTCTATTGGGATTTTAGCATAAAAAAATGATCTGGCAATTGGCTTTCAATTCGCGATTGCCGTTTAAAATCATAAGATTTCTCGAGAAAAATCTGGTTCTATAAAAACCAGGACATTTTCATAGATTTCAAGAGAAAACTAGGACACCAGGACGTAAGGGGCAAAACCAGGACATATCCTGGAAAACCAGGTCGTCTGATAACCCTAGTTAATTTTTTATTTAACGGCGTTCGAACCAGGACCCAACCTCAAAATTGAATTTCCTCATTTTAATTCATAAATACTAGAGTGACATCTTTTTTAGATAATCAGGACCTATTCCTCTTTTAAATCACATTTGTATTTGGAATGAAAAAATTGATGATTTCAATAGTTTTTGTGTAAAAAGTTTATTTTTATTTTCTGGAAATTTATGGTAATTTCTCGAAATTCATCGTAAAATTGCCAAAAATGATTGAAAATTTCCAAACCTTTTTGTTAAATTTGTACATTACCGAAAATTTCCAGAAACTTAAGGTATCCAAGGCTTTTTGGAAGAAATCCAAAAATTTTCGGAAATGTATCGAAAATTGCTCGATTTTTGACAGACATTTGTAAACAGGTTTTGTTAGATCTTTTTTTTCTCGTAACTTTCGTCGTCTTACCACACATTTTTTTATTATTTTATTATTTTCATTTTTAATATTATTTTTCACGAATGAAACAAAAAGTACGCATCTGATCCGTTCATCTTCTCGAGATTTATCGTGTTTACGGACGGACGGACAGATAGACAGACGCCATCGTAAAAACTTGATTTTCGGATTCAGGGGGTCTCGAAACGTGGAGATCCGTTGAAAAACTGTGGTGTCAAATTTCGGACAATTCTAACACTTTCTCAATCATAAATGATGAGAATGTAAAAAAATGTTTGTTACGTTATAAAGAAATTAATAAACAAAAGTCATTTTTTGGATTTATCTATGTTTAGGTCGTTTATATCGAGAATTTTTGTATGAAATGTGAAAGAAATTAATATTTCATTAAGATTAATTGAAAATAGATGCTATTTGGCAGTTATCCAAACAATTTCTATAAACAAATTAACCAGTTGGATTATTTTTGGCTATTTTTTAATCAATAGGCTCAATTTTTTATGAAATCAATTTAAAATATATTTACGACAAGTATTCGAGGTTATACTTGATAAATTTATAAGAATAATGAATTATTTAAACAATTTTCAAAAACAATACATAATCTCGCTATTTTTCAACTAACAGGCTCAATTTCTTACAGACTTAACTTAAAATATATTTTCTATGTCTGTTTTCTTTGATACTTTCTGAATTTACAACAATTAATAAAAAAAAAAAATAATAGTTTTTGTGAATTTGAACCTTTTTGTTGAAAAATATCCAATTTGTGTATTTTTCTAAAAATAATGTTCAATATCATCAAAAATATATTTTGTTTATTAATTTGATTATAATGTCATAAATGATTTTTTTAAATTATGCTCACTCCCTGCAAATTATTGCTAGATGTGAAATTTGTTGTTAAATAAAAAAATTAACCCCATTTTTTATAAAAAATTCAAGCTCACTAATATTTTCAAATTGAAAAATCTTTCATTTAAAAGAAAAAAGAACGTCTAAACGAATGAATAGTGTAGGCTCAAAAACTTTTCCGGACAAATTAGTCCAGAGCTTAGAACTTTTATTCGATTTGAGCATTTGAAAAAAAATGAAATTGAACTAAATTTTAAAGAGATTTATCATAACCAAACACAGATTTTTGTAAATATTTAAACATTAGATTTTGGTTTTTCAGCAAAATTGACTCTAAATTTAAGAACTAACTGTAAACATTACAAGTTGGTTTTTTGAAAAAAACTTTTTGTTAAAAACCTTTCTAATAAGCCACAATAATAATTTGTGAGCTTTTATATATTTTTAGAAATGCAGAGACGGATACTATCATACAGATTAAAGATAAAAAAATTGCATTAGTCCAGAACATGCTGCGAAACTGTGGGGGCAGCAAATTCTCGGAAGCAGTAAATCCGAACTACTTCAATACAAATTCCAGTGTATTACATTTTTTAAGTCTTCTCAATCGGCTAAATTCACTTAATAAAATCTAGATATTTCACATACGCACAGAATTGATTTATTATTTATTTTTTGTTGACTCCATTAGAATTGATATGATTTTTTTGTTGAGAAATCTCGTTTCTGCAAAAATGGCGTATGTATCCGTTTGAACCACTATAGGTTTCATTTCAAGAAAATGTACTTATTTTTAAGTTAGAAATATTTGAAAATTGTCATTAAAATAAAGAAAAGCTGCATCGGTCCTGGTAATTAAAAATATTATGTTCTGTATAATAAAAGATAATTTCTATTAATTATTACAAAAAGGTATCAATTCGATACAAAATATAAATATTAAAAATTTCTATAAAGAGTTTTTTGAAAACAAAATATTAATTGAATTTTTTGTCATTTGAAATTGTTAAAAGCTCACGAATTAGTTTATTCAACTTTTATAATATTTAACGGATTCAAAATGCTCGAATGTAAAATTTGCTGTATTAAAATGGAATTGAGGCGCGCAACTCGTCGGCCAATGTTTGATCAATATTAGTTACTACATTTGCTTCAGAGTGCAGGATTTATAATCGCTTTATTCTACTTTTAGATTTTTGGGACTAAATTTGAATTTTAATAATGGCACCTTCTCACAAAGGACCAAGGAGTCTTGTTCACCTAGCAGAACTAACTTCTGATTCGCAGCAGGCGATTACCGAATATTTTTATTCGAAACAAGAGGATCAAATTGTAGAGTAATGTTTTAAATATACAAATACTTCTATAATATGTTTTTTTTTTAATATTCACGACCACATATACAATAATATTGTAAAATTAAAAGACAGATATAAACTAATAAGTTAATATCTAAAAATCATTTTTTTATTATATAATAAAAAATCTTTAGACATTCTACATACAAGTTTATGATATCTCTTAGATAGTTTATTATGACTGTTAAAAAAATAATAGAGTTTTCATCTTTTCTCGACTCTCGAGTCTCTCGGTCTCGACTCTCTACCGACTTTAACCCAAAATCGCTTGCGCCTCCCAGTGCAGATCCTTTTGGGGGAAACTCAATATTTTATGTATTTTCAGAGAGGTAAATCAACATATTTTCATGAAAATTAGTTAAAAGTGGAATTTTAATGGCATAATCGATTTAATGTAGCATCTAAAAAGAGCTCCAGGAGCTGAATGTCTGGCGAGGCTTGCAGCCCTTTAATATTTAAAAAAATGGTGACAAATATGGGAAAAATTAGTTTCATATAAATATTATTTTTATGAAATTTGCTTAAAAACAAAAATTTGAATGTTTTTTCTACAGGTTTTATAGTGATGTCCTTAGAAGTCGATTTTGTACGAAATTCTTTTTTAATAATGGAAATTCTAGTTTTGGCGGAATAACTCACTTCGGATGCGTCGCTGGTAAAAGGTCTGCCAATAAACTAATTAAAGGAAACTCAATTTTGTATGTATCTAAAAAAACATGCTATCCCCCAAAAAATGAAAAATAGCAGTTTTACTTAAAACTCATGATAAAGATGGTGTTTCTTTTAACATTTGTATTATTTTTTATCGATAAATAAAAAGTTTTTAATTCATAATGATGATATAATTAATGAATGTCATGAGCAACATTTTTTGTTTAGGATATTTGCCCTTTACTTAAACAATTTGTATATGTTTAAACCATTTTTTTCCACAGTAAATTATAAAAAGTTATCATCTTCTAGAATTAATAACACAATTGATGAATATTAAGATTTATATTTTGGCGAATGGCAGTTAGCAATTATTTAAACAAATAAAATCAATTGCTTCTTTCCATAGGAAAGATGTAAAAAATTATGGTTTTTTCGAATCTCTTAAATAATGTCGCTCATTTACCAATATTTTCTTATATCAAAAAAATTGATCTAAAAATATAAGAATGCATATAGTAACTGAAAAAATTATTTTGAAAAATGATTGTTATGCACGAAAATTAGAATATAAGTATTGAAATAATAAAATATTAAAACATAGCGACATAGTGTAAGCTGTAAGAGATTCAGAAAAAAACTAGAATTTGCTCCACCTTTCCTGTGAAGAGGTGCAAGTGAATGATTATTATCATTTTAAATAATTGCGAAGTATGTTTCACAAAAAATCTCGATTTCAACATTCATTAGCTGCCTCATTATTTCCCGAAAATCGGAACTTTTCAAGATGTAAAGTGGAAAAAATTGTTTAAGCAAATCAAAATTCTTTAAATAATTGCAAACTGTCCTTCCGAAAAAATATCATTATTAGTATTCAATTAAATGCGATATTAATTCCAAAAAGTATAAACATTTCAAGATTTGTAGGGGAAAAAAAGGTTTAGGCGCATGAGAATTTTTCGAACGAAATTAAAAAAAAAAACATAAACTTAAAAAGTCTAATTGTGTAAAAAAATTGCAGTTAATTGTACTCTTCTTAAAAGTTCGGTTCTTCGCCAACTCTAAAGAATGGCAATTGTTTTGACAGTTGCCAAATATCGTTTAAAAAATATTACTCTTAAAATTCGTCAATTGAGTCATTCATTGCAAGAAATAATAACTTTTCGCGAATTATAGGGGAAAACACTGTTTTAACAAATGAAAATTGTTTAAATAATGAAAAATATGTTAAAACAGAAAAATTATACTCTTCATATTCATCAACTACATTATTTATCTACAAAAATAATAACTTGTTACGAATTACATAGAGAAAAATGGTTTAAACAAATAATAATTATTCAAATAATTCAAAATTAGCTTTAGAATACTCACAAACTTTTCACTCGTCGAATAAAAATAATTTATGTTGGAGAACTTCCAAAAATACCGTCTTTAGCATTATTTTCACGTAAAACTGAAATTTTGTATCTTTGGGGCATTTTCCGGGCACATTACAAGGGGCTTGAAAGGGTTCAAATTAAATTTATTGCGTATAAATTATTCCTTGAACATCACTCAAGAGGATATTTAACTATAATTTACCTCCATGTTAATTTTAAAAGCCTGGGGTACGGGCTAATATTGACCGATTTAAAAAAAATGGAATTTCTATTTCCGGAAAACAGACAAAGGGGGTGGGGGGGGGTTGATCACAAAAAATTGATAGTCGAATTTCTACATGCATAAGTTTGGACCATCCTAATGAGGCATATTCACATAATAATAGGGCAAATTTTTAACTTACAAAAAACTTTTACATTTTACATTACCTAATTTTTAATTTACAATTATATTTTCAAATATCTTCAGAAAAAGTCGTTATTTTCTAACAGTTAATGAAGTCTTCATTTTTATCAAGTACAAGCTACAAGAAAATGATAACATATTTCTACAGTAAGTGTATGTATTTTTTTAACGGACCCTAACTTCGGTGCTATAAGAGTTTATAGAACAATATTTTTCAAAATGTTTTAAATTGAGTATTATTTAATTCATCGGATGCAACCTACACCTGCAATGCTAAGGAAACGAGTTTTCATGAAAAACGAGAAATTTAATTAGAAAAATGGCTAGTTTTTAAACAATATTAATTATTAATTTAATATTGGCTTAATTAAACGCTTTAAGCCAATGAAATTTCACTTTAAACATTTTTTCGTGAAAATATGTTAATCTCTTCACAAAAATTTAGTTTCTTTAAATAAACCACAGGTGATTTTCTCCTTTTTTGACTTAAAAAGATCGTAAGGTATCCCAGAAGATTGAACTAAAAAAACCAGTAGATGGAAGCCGTTTCGGTTTGAAAGAAGTTGAGGTCCACCATGATAGATATGATTTTTGAAATTTACAAAAGTTTTAAAAGAGGCTAAAATCTTGTTAAAATTCGTTAAAAATAATTTGTAGTTGACGCAATTTTAAATAGTGTATAATACAGAAATATTTACTTTATTATAAAATACTATGTAATTTTTACAGAGAATACCCAGAATGGGAAATTCCCGGGTCAAGTCCTGTGGCCGAATTAATGAGAGCTCGACGGGAATTGGCCCAGGCTGAAAATGAGTTGCAGGAAAAATGTATAGACCAAAAAACGAGAAGGAAGAACATGGATCAACAATGGAGCGAATTAAAGAGTAAGGAGCAATCTCTTCGTCAATCTTTTTTAAAATTTAATAAGCTTGTGAAAGAAAATTGTGAGAAAAGGGAACGAGCTGAGAACAAAATCAAGGAAGAACGCGATCGTCAGGAAAGAAGACAGGAATACGTGCGAAAAATTACAAACTTTATTTAATTTCACATTTAAAAAGAGCAGGAACTATAAACAAAATTTATTTTTGAATTATAAAATTTATGAATGATACATAACATTTCTTAATCCATCATTTTGTAGATATATGAACTAATAAGCAATCTAGAAAAATTAGCAGCCACTCGGGAAAAAATGAAGAGTTATGTCAATGAATATAAAAAATACCAAACTTATCTAGAGAGAGTTGTAAGAGAAACGAATGAATTTAAATCAATACCTGAAATTTTTAATCGATACGAAACCTTGATAGAAGCTAAGGAAGTACTTTCTGAAAGTCAAGATCAGAGCCTTGCTGTCTTAGAGGAAGCTAGCACTAATATGGTTAGTTCAATTTTAATTTGATTTATTTATATAAAATCAATATTGCTTATCGTATTTCAGGGGAGACATCCATACAGTGAATACTGCAACATTTAAATGAACGAAAATTAAAATTAATTGTCTTGCATAGATTTGTACTTTTAATTTAAAAATATCTATTCCGCGAAGGGTATACAAAAATTGAATCCACTAACATTAAAAAACTTTCAAACAATAATTTAATAAAATTAACCAATTTGGTAAATTTGAATTTAAAATTAATTTTGTATTGCTGCTAGCTTAAAGTGGTACAGTTTAATGTTACGGAATATAAAAGTTGATCAAAATTACATTAATTGGTGCTTGTTAAAAGTTTCAATTAGAAACTTTTCAAATTTTTATGACTGAAATAATGTTAACTTTTTTAACAATTCATACTGTAAAATTTTTTTATTTCTTACAGCTTTAAAAATGTGAAGATGTGCATTTCACTTCATTTTCAGATTAAGATTTTTAATTTAAAATATTCTGAATAAAAAATAGTTAAATTTAAAGCATTTTAAACTTGTGTTTTCACTTTTAATTTTAAATATCTAATTTAAATTATTATTTGTTGAAATTATTCTCCTGTATTGCAATGTTTGAATATTAGGTATTTTATCATTAGTACGCAGGAGAAGTTCTACAAAGCATACCAAAAAATACCTTTAATTGAATTAAAAAACTTATACCCATAATTTATTAAAATTAATTGAATTGATAAATTAGAGTTTTAAATTAATTTTGAATAGCTTCCAGAATTAAAAGTTAATCAAAATTGCACAAATTGTTGAACTTAGACTATTTCAATTAAAAAAATTTCAAGTTTTTATCACTATAAGAATATTGTTGAATGTTTGACAATTTATACTGTAAAACTGTTTAATTTATTATAGAATTAAAAGTTTAAGGTTGCCAATTTTCCTTCATTTTCAGATGTTGATTATCAATTTTTAATCTTTTAAATGGAAGATAGTTAAATTCACCGGAATTTTAACTTTTCATTTTGAATTCTTAATTTAAAATAATACATTTTTAATTATACAAATCAGCACTTTTGAATAGCTTTGACTTTACAATTAGATCGTATCTAGATTTACCGAAATTCGGTGTGCGTAAAACAAATATTTTCGATTTGCTTAGGAACTTCGTTCAAATTAATTAAACCATGGGAACTTGCTATTGAAAATGCATAATTGTTAAAATTTTGAAATGTGTTACTTTTTATTTTTCAAAGCAAACATCTATCTTATTGCAAGCAAATGATTTTAAAAACTGTTTAATTTAGAGCTTTACAACCTGGAATCCTTTAATTTATTATTTTAATTTTAAAAACTTAAAATCAAATTTTTGATTCAACGCTATAATTATAATAGTAAAAAGTGATCAATTTCGAAATCCTTGCATACAACTTCAAAATTCTTCGATTTTGAGTGTCTCCTATTAAAACCCTTAATTTGTAAAATATTCATTTATTATGTTTGCCTTTGAATTCCTCCAGTATTCGAAATCATATAATTCTAAACTTTTTAAATATAGCGATTTTCAATATTATCAAAAGAAAATTTTAATTGAGACGAATATTTCTGATTTCAGTGTTTTAATTTTGAAAAGACTTTGTAAACATATTATTTAAGCATTTAAGATTTAAAATTTTATAAATTAAAATAACATTGCATGAGAGGCAAATAATTTTGAAATATCTTTGTTGTCATATTCATCTTACAAAACATAACAATTATTTTTTGAGAATTTCTTACTAACTAACTACCTAACTGTTCTATAATTGCAAATCTTGTTCAAACTATAATGATTTTTGTTTTAAAATACAAATTTTTTGTGTGAAACGCTATCATACCCTAAAATGATTAAAAATTGTGAATCTTTTTTGAAGTCTAAGTTTTGTTTGTATTAAGAAAAAAAAACTATTTTTGAGAAAAAATGCTAAAATAATCCGACATTGTTAAGAAATTATTAATGCAAGTTTTGTTGTAGAGTGCCAACATAATCTAAAATATATCAAATTTGTTTATCTTCTTTAAAATCTAATTTTTGAAATAATAAATACTAATTTCGATGAAAAACATGACAATAGTCTAAAGTTTTTCAATAATTCTAAATAATGTTGAATTTATATTTTTTTTTTAATACCAATTTTTGGTTTAAAGCCTTAACGCAATTTAAAATTGTTCCAAATCATAAAACTTTAAAAATTGTGTTTAAAAACCGATTTCCTTTGAAAAAGGTTAACTTAACCTGAAAATGTTAAAAAATTGCAAATCTTGTTCGAACTATAATGATTTTTGTTTTAAAATCTATCAGTTTTTAGTGTAAAACGCTAATATAATTATAAATAAAAATATAAATTATAAATATAATTTTTTGTAGTACAGATATTAATATGCGACGAAAAACGCTAAAATAATCGAAAACTTTTATATTATTTTGAATAGTTTATTAGATAATTTAAAATTTTTAATTTAACCGCTCAAGATTATTTCGGACTCAAATGTTTCTCAATTCGCATAACGTTCTGAAAGGTTTTACATATATATCGTTACACCACTATTTTTAGATGGTATGCATATGCAAATATTGTATTCAAAACACTTTTTTTCTAATCTTCTTTAATGCAAGATTTGATTTTCTACTATTTCTGGATGACCTGTAAATTTTATTTTTAGGTTCGGGTTAACTGACAATTTAAAAGCATTTAAAAATAATCTTCAAAGTGGGTTTTCTGACATTTCTAAAGTGTCAATAATTTATGTTTTCTATATTCTATTTCTATATTCTACATCTAAAAGTTAACTTTGTAAATACTGTAATTTAAAAGATTATTAGACATGGCACTTATTGTTCTATATCCAAAATATTTCTTTGATTTCTGCTGGATTAAGTACGTTTTATCAGAGAAGAGTTAGGCAAGTGTTCTCCAAGAAGGTGTTCATAGGCTACCGAGGGTCAACGGTCATCGGCTATGGGTTAGTGGCAAAGGGTATTTGGCAAAAGGTGACAGGGTACAGGTCAATAGACAGTGGCAAAAGGTCAGGAGTTAGGTTAGAGGTGTGGGCTAATAGGCCAAAAGTCCCGGGGTCATAGGTCAAGGACCTGGTCTTAAAGGTCAAACGTCAGGTTCAGGTTAAACTTGCGGCGCATAGTTTCCTTATTCTCTTTATAAGATTTTCCGGTGTAGTCCAGGAAGTTAAAAAAAAATTATATTTTCGTAGCAATTAAATTTTCATTTACATTCGTAATCAGTTTTAATTATGTTGCAAAAGAATTGATAAAAGTTTTTATATCGGCAGCATGAAATGACCCAAACAAAATCCAAAATGTTGATGGGCCTGAGCAACGAATTGGCTCAACTTCAAGGAAGATACGATAGAGCAAAGGCTCTGGCCATTAGATGGGAAACTATCGTTGCTCGAATAAAAGCCACGGCAGCAGCAAAAAATCTTGAATTAACGCAAATGCGGTCTTGTTGTTGGAATATTTACTTGCAGATTTGCAAGAGAAAGGGGGTTCCAATTGAGGTAGATCGTAACGATCACGAGCAGCAGCTTCTTCACATCAAGCGCACAATTTTAGAACTGAAGCGGATCATCAAAACGGCTAGAAAGAAAGCTATCAAAGCTTCCCAGGCAGAATAGGATCGCAATTTATACACGGACAATTGACACAAAAAATCCTTGATTATATGCTTTCTGGATCAAAGCTCGGAAGTATGTTGTTACCTTAGATTGATTGATTATCGACTGTATCTCTCAGAAAAATGTATTGTCCTAGCGCCTATTGTGATAGGAATGACGAAGTTTCGAGGTTTCAATTTCAACTAAATTTAACTCAGTTTATTATCAAAATAAAATTTATTATTAAATTTAAAGTTATTATCAGTTTATTGGCATGAGAGTTTTAATTGATTAGGAGAAATATGATAGATCGTCTTTTTATTAAATTTGTAATCTTCGTATTAGAAAATTAACATTTTTAAGGTTGTATAACTGTTTAATTTTGAACGTTTTTTAACACACTACATTTGGAAATTCTCGATACGACCAATTTTCAAGCAAAAGATTAATTTTCTACCAAAAAATACGAATTTTTTCCAAAATAGTCGAATGCTTAATAAAATAGTCATATTTTCAAAGGAAGTTTTAAGGACGTTCCGGTGCCCACTGGAAGAAATGAATTTTCAGCTATAATAATGAAACTTCAAACAAAAAATGGAATTATTAAAAAAAGTAGTTCATCTTTGTCTAAGTAGATTAATTGTCAATTCAAGAAGACGACTTCTCAACGAAACACTTGGTATTTAATATTGTAACAAAAAATAATTATTATTTATAATAAAAAACAATTGAGTTAAAACAAAAAAGACCAATTTTCAACGAAACAGTTGAATCCTCCACCAAAACAAACTACTTTTCAAATGCGTAGATTTGATTCAGTAAACATATTTACCAATTTCAATCATTGGCGTAATTCTAGTTATGAAAAAATTCTTTTCACCGATAAATTAGTAATTTTTATTGATTTATCATTCAAAAATAGATGATGCATAGCTAGAATTCAGTCACTAATTGATATTAAACACGTATATTGAACAAAATAGTTGAGTTTATAAAAAAATGATTTTTCAGTCAAGGGATAATAAAAATTCAAATCAAATGATTAAATTTTCAAGCCCAAAAAATGACCTTCATAAAAAAATTCGAATTTGCTACCCGAAATATGAAGTTTTAAAAAACAAAGTACATTTTCGCTCAAAGAGATCAATTTTTAAATTATTTCAATAAAATGGTGGAATCATCAACCAAAAACGGATTATTTTATAACGAAACAGTTGCCTCTTTAACAAACAAACAAAAAAGATTTTTTCTTCAAGAAAACAAAAAAAAATCTAAAAAATTGTTGAGTATATAATAATAAACTTTTCAACCAAAAAGAATGAACTTTTGAAGAAAAATGGTTGGATTTTCTCAATGGGTCCTTTTAATTCAATTCGTATTTAAGGGAAGTTAAAACGAGAAGAATATGAATAGTGGAAAAGGGAAAAGACTGTGCCGCTTGCGATAAATAGATATATATTTATTAAAACAGAATTAATGTTTGAATTTAATGATTCATAACATTTTTTAAATCATCTAAATTTTCCCGCCATAATATTGGAAACTTTGACGTATATTTTTTTCAAAAGTTCAAAAATATTTCTATTAGGGGTCGTTCGATACGGAATTGCATACACTTTCGAACGGTTAAAAAAAGTCTTTCATTTCTTTTGTTAACATTTAATCACGTTGCAAATCCAGCAGTGATTTTTAATAGTGCTCGCGCTAGTCGTTCTTATAATTTCGTACTATGATGTACTTCAAATTTTAAATTAATTATTTTTGAACTTTTAAAGCATTTCGGAACTTATTATTTTTAACGTTACTGCATTTTAAATGATAAAATATTTAAAAGCCTTAAAAATATACTTCGCGTGTATATTACCTTAGATATAATGTATCTCTACTCTTCCTAATAAAATTATACATTTATAAATTTTCAACGTTATATATTTCAAATAGCAGTATGGAATTATTCAAGTTTATATTAATACTTTTAAAAAAACACTTTTTACAATTAAAGAATATATAGTAGAAAAGTTATATTAACTAGAAAAATTATAATTATATTTGTATATTTTTGACCTCTTTATGTAGAAATTATACTCTACTGATACTTTATAATCTTCTTTGTTCCTTTCTCAAATTGGAGAATCAACTGATCTTCTGAGAAAATAGTTCGATAAAATCCCACTTTGATGTTTGTAGTTACAAACAGGCTTTATGGTATCTTCTGTTAACCAACTGAAGAGTCTTATTTACGAGTCTCAGTCTCAGATAATAATTTTACCTAGCAGAGCCTGTGGAGCCAACAACCACTTATGTAACTTGTTAGAGAGCGCCTGCAGCCAATTTTCTTCCAACTTTTGTACTTTTACTGATATCGCTTTTGCATTATCTTTCTTGCTGCTGGCAAGTTGCAACCGGACACATTGTGCAGTAATTCCGAACAATCGTTTTCCAGTCTCACTTCCAGTTTTTCTACGGCTTCGGTTCGAGTCAATGGAGCTTCTAAACCCTCACTCACGTTTTGGAATTCCTCTTTCTCAGCACATCTACATTCAATCATTTTTTTATAGTATTTTTTGTGAATACCTAGGGGTTTCTTTCAACCCATATAGAAATTTTATATATATTTTTTTGTTTTGACAGATTTCACAGCCCAAATTGTTCTCTGAACAGGGGAAATAGAGTGATTAAAAAAAATGAAAATAATAAGAGAATACATTATTCTAGTTAAAATTAATGTAAGTACCTTTTCCCTAAGATTTCAAGTCAAAACATATTCCATTTTTAACAATTTAGTTGAATTTTAAATAACAAAAAAAGATGAATTTTCAACAAAAGTGTTGAGTTTTCAGGTTGAAAAGTGGATTTTTTAGGAAACATTATACTTTCAGACCCTAAAACGTGAACTACCGAGTAAAAATGGTTCGACTGGAGTTCGACTTAAATTACCCCCAATCAAGACATGCTGAAGTCGAAAAGTTCGACTTGAGCATGTCTCAGTTTTGAGACGGAGCCAGAGTTCAATTTATGTCTTGGAGAGAAGTTTTATGTCTTGAAGACATAAATTTCTCTCTTGAGTCGATTTTTTATGGCACAACACGAGCGGTTTATGACTTCGAGTGTATACCTCTCCTAACAAAAAGGGTAATTCTGACGGTCATAAAGCTAATCTTTGTTAATGCTTAAACAATCTTCTATATTTTTATACAATATATATATTTAATCAAATCATTTACTGATTTTCTTTTGTATTATACTTGCTTGACGATGATATCGAAAATGCTGTTTGTTTTTACGTATTTCTAACGGCTTAGGAGATCCTTCTAGAAGGTTAGAATGTTTATTTGTTTGAAGAAAATTGTTAAGGTTTATACTCGTTCAAACACGCAGATTCTGAATTTTTTAATTAAAAATAACTAATTTAATGATTACAAATTTTTCATTCATCAATTTTAATCTCATTTATGAGCCGAAAAAGGTTCGACCATCTCAGCCAAGACAAGGCTTGACTTGAGACAAATAAATGTCGTTTTAACTGCCGTGGCCATAAAAGTATGACGAAGGCCTATGTCTCGACTTAGTTTTGAGACGCAGCCAGACATCGATGTCTTGGAGTCGAACTCAAGTTGAAGCATTTTCACTCGGGTCTTCAACAAAAAAGTTAATTTGCAACTAATAAAAATGAATATTCAACCAAAAAGATTAATATCTACGGAAAAATTTAAGTTTCTATGAAATTGTTTAATTTTCAATTAATAAACTGAAAAGATGAACTTTTAAACCAAAAAGACAAATTTGCAAGTAAAAAGATTTGTAATTCAAGAAAGAGAATAAATGTCAACCAAATTGTCATTTTTTAACCAAACAGTTGACATTTTAGCCAAAAAATACAAATTTTCTACTCAAAGAGCAACTGTGAACTCAGAAAGATGAACTTTCAACCCAAACGATTAAATTTCTTCTAAAATGACGAATTCTCAACAAAACACATGACTTTCAACCAAATATTTGAATTATCAACCTAAAAAGATCAATTTACAATCAAAGATCGTAATTAATATAGGTAGTTGAGTTTTCAAGGAATACAAATAAATTCTCAACAAAACATGTAATAGTTGATATTTCCATCAAAAATAATTTCACTCTAAAATTTGAAGAAAATTGAATTGAACTAAAAAGACGAATTTTCAACAAAATAGTTGAATTCTCAACCAAAAAATATTGATTTTATAACCAAATAAAGATGAATTTTAGAACCAAACCGACAAATTTTCAACCATAAAAAATACTTGGCAACCGAGAAAGAAAAAAAATTTCAAGCGAAGTGAGCACTTTTCAAGCAAAACAGGCAAATTCTCTACAAGAACATTTAATTTTCAATTCGAAAAGATACATAACAAAAAAGGTAATTTTCAATTAAATAGTATTGAAATTTTAACCGAAAAACGTGACTTTTCTACCAAAAGATGAATTTTCAATCAGAAAGGACGAAAATTCAACAAAACAATTGGATTCCGAAAAAAGATTCATTTTCGATGAAAAATGGGCCAAATTGTTAATTTTTCGTCCAAAAAAGATTTTAATTTTAAATAAAAAGCAGTTGAATTGAGCCAAAAAAGACGTATTATAAAAAAGTTGATTCCACAGGAAAAACGGATTCATTTTGAGCAAAACTGTTGCATTTTTTAACCGAAAAAGATCAAAATTTGTACCAAGAAGAGATGAATTTTAAACCAAAAGAGAAAAGTTAAAAAAAGAGTTAAATTTTTATCCAATTCAGAATAAGTTCCCATTTCTGAAAAACAATTTCAAACATATTTTTGAATTTTCAAGTAAATCTTTTGAATATTCTTCAAAGCAGTTGAACTTACTATCCAAAAATATGGAGAAGAAAAAAACACATTTTTCAACTAAAGAAATGAATCTTCAACCAACAAAAATATTTTTAAGAATGAATTTCAATTTACAATCATGAAACCTCAACAAAAACAGTTACCAAAATAGTTTAATTTTCAACCAAGCAGTTGATTTTTCCACCAAAAAATATAGCATTTACATTGTAAAAATTTGTGCCAAACAGTTGCAGTAAAAAAAGAAAAGAATTCCTGAATAAAAATGCTTCGACTTGAGTTCGACTTCAATTGCCCCAATCAAGAGATGCCGAAGTCGAAAAATTCGACTTGAGCATGTCTCAGTTTTGAGACAAGTTTTTATGTCTTGCAGACATAAATTTAGCTCATGAGTCGTATTTTTATGACTCCAAAACGTGCGGTTTATAACTTCGAGTGTATACCTGCCCTAACAAAAAAGTTATTTCTAACAGTCATAAAAGCTAATCTTTGTCAATGTTTAAACAATCTTGTATATTTTTATACAATATATATATATATATATTAAATCATCTTATTTACGGATTGTTATTTGTATTATACTTGTTTGATGATGATACCGCGAAAATGTTGTTTCTTTTGACGTATTTCTAACGGCTTAGAAGATCCTTCTAGAAAGTTACAACTTTTATTTTTTTGAAGATAATTTTTAAGGGTTATAATCGTTCAGACGAACCGATTCTGAATTTTTAATAAAAAATAAGTAATTTAATAATTGCAAATTTTTCATTCATCAATTTTAATCTCATTAATGAGCCAAAAAAGGTTCGATAATCTCAGCCAAGACAAGGCTCGTCTTGAGTCAAGTAAACAATTAAACAATTAAACAATTAAACAATTAAACAATTAAAAAGAATAAACTTTTCAAGGAAAAATAGTTGGATTTTCTTATGTAGTTCTATTAATTCAATATAAATAATTTCGGTAATTCAAAGTTCGGATATATAACGTCAATATCTTTCGATCTGAGTGAGAAGTCTAATAGGTTTATAGAGTATAAACTTATATGTATATAGGTATATATATTTCTTTATTGAATATTAGTGCGGTTCTTCAAGAGATATTTATATTTCTTCCCATAACTATATATTAAGAATATTACTATCCATTGCTGATTGATGTATATTATATAGGTGTAAAAAGGATGGACTGGAATTGTTTATTTTTTATAAGGATTATAAATTTTAATATAAATTTTAAAAATTTTAATATAAAACAGTTCATTGAACTGAAAAAGCCAATTCACCAACTTCATATCTGTTAATTTTAAGTGTGATTATTCCTTCTTTCTTTATTTAGCTGTGCCTGCTACCTCAGAAAATTAAAAAAGAAGCCCAAGGAATCTCTGACTAGCCCTCAACTAGAAATTTTGAGAATTAAAAGACTGCATAGCCCTCGACTAGGAATTTTGAAGAAAAATAGCTCAACCCACCCTCAAATAGAACTTTTGACCAATAAAGTACACCAAGTATTCCCAACTACATACATTTTTGAAGAAAAAAAAAATAGATATTTAAAAAAATGGCCCGAACGACCTTCGAACTCGGATTATTGACCAAAAACATTGATCGAACAGCCGCTTAATAAGAACATTAACAAAAGAATTACTCTAATTACCCCGGACCAACTTTTGACTAGGAATTATGAATAAAAAATGACCCGAGTAATCTCATTCTTTTACTATAAATACGTTTTCGAGTCGAGTAACTTCGGGGCTGTAAGGGCAGAAAATTCCAGGAATTGCGGACATATCGGATGCCCCCTATAGTAGCACTATATTAGGTGTGTGCATACGTAAATCATGAGCAAAATATCTCACTTAGTGGGAGAACCACAAGTAGTGGGAGAACCACAAGTAGTGTGCGTGCCGTACGTGTGATGACGTTTTAAGGGGATCAAAATCAAAATTGTAAATAAGTTTCACATTAACCAAAAAAAAAAAATAATAATTTTTGGTAGTGCACTGGAACTTGGATTCGTGCACGGATCGCACAAATCCAGGGATTCCGAACGAGAATGATTTCTGTTGGATTTGAGCGCGTGAGGCCCTCATGCATTTTATCACGTTTGACTGAGCACCGCTTCTCTTTCAGTCCCGTGCTCCAAGCATCACAGAAATGCGGAGGCCATCAATTCTTGGAACGCACAATTCCAGTTCACAGAATTCCAAGCTTCCAGTGTATTTAAAAAAATTATAACTTGATCAGTAATTCTTCATATTGAAATATGATTTATTATTATCATTTTTTAACGAAATCCAAAAGTAACATTTAGATTACCTACCCTTTTATATTATGTTACTATTTTTGTTAAGACGTTGCATTAAAAAAAATGTTCCGTAACATTTCTCAAACCCTCTTCCCTCCCTCATCATCACAGGTCCACAAAAGCTTCTCTTGAACCCTTCCACCCTCCTAAAAGCGTTACGTAATTATTTATAGAACCCTAATATTAAAATTTATAGCGGATTCGAAGTATCATTAACAATAATATTTATATTAAGTTATATTAATACCATATTTTCACGTTTAAATAAATTAATACGTTTTTTTTTAACATTAAAACAATAATAGGAAGCTAAATTAAAAAAACTGATTTTGAAAAAAAGGGTCATCCTGGTGAAGATTAATGCGGAAATATCCAAATTTATCGAAATAAAATTTAGGAAAGTTAAAGAAGGAAAACTCACAGAGGACAAGGTTGTGTGGGAGCAATAGTAGGAAGGTCAGGGATTTTCAATAAGGGCTTTCTTTCTTCATCTAATCTCACATCCGCTTTTGTCGCTTTGTCAACATAGTGCACCTTGCTGAAAGTATCTGTGATGCGCTTTTCGATAAGGCCAAGATGTAACATGACATTGTCCTTTGTAACTTGAGAATTATCCCCAAGTAATTGAAGAATGGATGAATTGTCGCAATGCAGTGCTTGGAACAGGGAGTCGATTCCTTTAAGTAGCTTATCCATTTTTTCATTGGCCTAAAAAACAGATTTCACAATTCAATATACATTGCAAATTGTAAATGATAAATTTATGAATGCTAAGTTATTCATAGTATACACGATTCTTCTAACTTACGAGGAGAGACCACCAATTGTGACTTCTTGTTCAGACTTGTAATTTTTTTAATGAAAGCATTACATCATAAAACTTCTAATTTCAGGTATAATCGGTAAACATTATGAAAAAATTAATAACATTTCATGATGCTCAAAACCATAAGGTTCTATTGTGAATTTTTAATGTCATTTTATTCGCACTACTTCTGTATGTAAAGTAATAGGAAACGAATAAAAATCAAGTTACTTTAAATTCAAGATAAAACCCTGTGGTTCTAGACTCTGGAGTGACGGTTTATAAAAAATAAGTTTGTTTCTCTTATATGGCCTGAGCAAATACTATTTTAAAGGCGATTTTATCTAAAACGGCGAAAAAGAACATATTACTGATTTGGCAAATTAATAATCTTATTTAATACCGAGTTACTTTGTAGAAATTATGAACCTGAACTAAAATTCACAATTGGCGCTCTACCTGTGTTAGAACTCTAATGTTATGGCACACCCACATTTTTGAATATTTTAAACTGTGGTATTAAGATGGTCCGAAAAAGCGAGTTTGCATATTTTTCTGGATATTAAAATGATAATGGGATTTATACAAGAAAAGCTCAGTTTTTGAAAGAATTAAATAAAGAAGTACTTGCTCTTAACTTTTTAGAAATTAAAGTTTAGTTTCTTCTGAAGGAATTTTCAAAAAATAATATCCACTAAATAAATTTTCATTTTGACTCTGGAAACCTTCTTGTATTGTGAACAGAAAATGCAACAAAAAAAAGTAAATTTCATGCTGAAAACAGTATTCTTTAATAGAATTGTTTTTAATGATATATTACAAGTTACCAAGATTTTTTTTTACTAATTTTCAATTGTTTAAACAATTTCGCTGTTCCTGTAAATCTTGAAAAATTATGATTTTTCACGGAGAAAAAGATATCGCACAATTATATATCGCAAAACCTCTATATTGCAAGAAAGCGCAATATGATAACGTACAAACAGGACCCGGAGCTTTGTACTACATTTTAATGCAATATCACAGCCAAAAATGAAGTTAAATTTTGTTGCTGTCGTCTGCTACGGCGTCCTTAGCAGCAATGGGAAAAAGGCAGGGTATGAGTCAGTTCGAGCTATAAATCGGGACTCTAGATTTAAAACTATCACAGAGAAAATTAAAAATTTGATGCAGGTAAGACCTGCAACTGTTAATGATTAAACATATTTCAGTGAAAGTTTCACTGAGGTTAGGAAAATAATTCTGAACTCGTAGACTGTGTCGCGCTGAAGTGAGCAAATTTCAGTAAAACGTGTAGAATCTACGACAGAAAATACAAAAAAATATCTACTTACTGATATATTTCCCCCGAAATAAATCACACTATTGTAGACGAATTAGAACTTACTTAATACAATTTAGCAAAGCGCAAAATGTAACTGACGGATGAGAATCCCCATTTCTTACGTTATAGATTGCACAATTTTGCTTGCAATTA
>NC_046663.1:73906033-73931881 GCF_010883055.1 Belonocnema kinseyi
TATATTATATTGCAAAATTATAACTTGCAATGTATGATATCACGATTCTGCGCTATTATAATGCGATAAGTACGATATATAGCGCAGGAATTACGATATATATTTTTTTTAAAACATTTTCACAATTATTTGAAAAATTGCATTTGTTCAAAAAATTTTTTACATTGTAAATCAAGAAAACTTATTATTTTATAATATTAATGACAGAAGTAATGAATATTGAGATATGTTAAGAGTCGAATTTTTTTGAAAGAAAGTTATTATATGCTAGAATTAATGATGCACTTAATGAATATTAAGAGTGATATTTTTATTTAATGACAGTATACAATTATTTAAAAAAATGACCATCATTGCCTTGCACTTTGTCATATGAAAGATGGAGAAAATTCTCGTTTTTTTTTTAAATCTGTTACAATATGTCGCTCATAATGTAGTATTTGCTTATATCACAACTTCTATAATAATTGTTTGAACAATAACCAATTTTTCAAATAATTTTATTAAATTAAGTTTTGGATAGTTATTTGTACATTAATCTTTTACGTGACAACTGACTAACGCGGATTTCTTTAAATCTCCACGTTTCGAAAACCCCCGAATCCGAAAAATACAGGTTTTAGAATGGTGTCTGTCTGTCGGCTTCTGTGTACCCGACAACTTCTGAAAGACTAATCGGATTAGGTTGCGCTTCAAAAATAAAGATCGAGTTCGATAACCAGCATTTTTTAGCAAATGCTTCTGGGTTTGACCACCAAAAAAATTGTGCACTAAAAATATATCTACCAATTTGTTTTTAATCGCTTTGTAATATGACGCGTAGTTTTTGTTTTATTCGTAAAAAACACAGCACTAAAAATAAACCATGAACATGAGCTACGAAAAAAACTAATACAAGCTGTTAATAGAGAAAGTCATAGAATTTTCTTTAATTTTTAAAGAAGATTTACTTGAAAATTTATCTAAAATTTTTGGAAGATACTGTTTCAGGGTTTCTACAAGACCCGGAAGATCTGTAATCCCTGAAAAACGCATGGAATAATTATTTTAATACTTTACGGTGAATTTTAAATGTTTAAATTCATACAAACTGAGTTGTTTAGCAATAATAAATTATAATTCCACTCTTTAAAAAATGCTTCATTATTATCATTAAGAATTGTTTCGAATTAAATAAAAATCATTATAACCGTACCAGAAATTGTGGTTAAATTAGTCTGCGATGAGCAGAATGTGTGTCAATTATATTCACAGGATTATTAAAAAAGGAGATCTGGCATTTTTTCGAAAGGAGACCTGTTAAACTTGGAAAAGCGATGAAAATTTAAAAACCGAACATTTGCATTAACCGTGCTGTCTTATTATTAAAAACTTGTTGATACATTTCAAAAGTACCTCTGCGAGGCTTTCTTCAGCCTCATCGGCAAGCGCGGTTTCTTCTTCAAGATCTTTTTTTAATTTTTTCAAGGTCTCAGCCTGTGTCTGGCCTGTCTGAGTGTTTAGATCTTTAGTCTCGTCGATACCAAGTCTCAGTTGTTCTACACGAGTTTGAAGACCTTCCATCTCGTCGTTAAGTTCATTCACATAACTAAAGAGAGCAAAGTTCTCCTCTTCTTGCTTTATAAAATTAGCAGCTAATTTGTCGATTTCATCTTCTCCTGAAATATTATGCATGTATTTTTAAGATATATAGTAAAGAAGATAAATAATAAATCATTTTCTATTACACCTTTACCATAAGTGAGATTTCAGAGCGTGCAAACGATGCCTAAATAGTTATTCACGATACAAGGGCCCTTAGTGACACTTTTTCCTCGTGCGAAGTTGCAATACGAGCCGGGGCTCGAGGTGTAGCCGAGACGAAACGTAACTGAGGTGATAGCCAATGTGAAGCGAAGGCGAGGAAAAAGTTCCACACATGGTCTGTGCGTCATACAATATTTGCTATTACAACGCGATTTTAGTGCGATTTTAGGATTTCATAACATTTTCTTCCTGACGTGCTGCCGTCAACTACTATCTCTCTGGATCTGATAAAGTCTATAGAGCTGTCCGATAGCCAATCAGACCACAGTACGTAATTACTTTATAAGCCTAGGACTGTAAGTAAGCCGCTTACAGACCTAGGCTTATAAATACTTATAATACTTGTAGATACGCAGCACTGCGGCGATGTCTATACTACACTTGCTATTTGAGTAGTTGACGATAGAACGTTCGGAGAATGTTATAAGATCCTAAACTGACACTTATCACAAAGTTGTGATTTCTTCCTTGCCTTAGCTTTGCATCGGCTATCGCCTCAGCTACACCTCAGGTTCTGGGTCTTATTATATAAGTTCACACGAGGAATAAGTGCCACTGAGAATCCTTATATCATATATAACTATTATAAAAAATAGTAAATTATTTAAACCTGTAAACTCCTTGACAGCATTGAGGGTCTGTGTATAAGAGGCAACTTTTTTCTCCATTTCTTGCTTCTTGGCTAGTTTTTCTGCTTCCTTTTTAGTATCCAAATCAGTTGTCTCTCGAAACTGACCTTTGACCCCTAGAAACTCCTGAAGCTTTATCTCATTGTCGAGAGTTCTCTGAAGCTCGCACATTTCAGATGTATGACTTTTCAAATCCCTTGCACCCCTTTATAAAAAAGAAAAGTTTGCTGCACATATTCATCAGAGTTTCAATTTAAAAACACTCGAAAGGTTCACTGAAACCTGGAATTAGAAACCTCAAATTTACGATATTCCTATAACTGATGTCTGCGGCAGTTTCGGCTGTACTTTCAGCGCATTAGTTACACCAGGTTGCGTCTTGTGTCAAAATGCAAGAGAAATGGTCCATGCAGCCCTGCTTATTCACATTTGGATTCCCTGAATATAAGATCAAGGCGACTGCAAGCTATGCCTGAAACTGTTCTTCATTCCAGGTTCCAATGTATTGCAGTGCATCTATTATCTAAGTATTTTTGTTTAAAAATGCCAATTTCTAAAAAAAGAATCTAACTTTAAACTAAAGTTTTTCAGATTCGTCAGTTTAATTTTGGAATTCAAATGATTTTCGTTAAGATTAAACGAATTCCTCTGAAAAACGCTAACATATCCTAATATTGTTCAAATATTGTAAATATTCTTTAAAATCAAATTAATTTTTATGGAAAGTACCGATTTCCGGGATAAAACACCAAAAAATTTTAAAATTTTAATTTAAAGCCATGCGATACTTACTTAAGTCAAACGATTCCTACTATAACGCAATTTTTTGCAACAAGTGACGTCCACGTGAATTGAGATGTCGAGTTTCCTACACTGAGAGACCTTTTGTTAGAATTAATGAAATAAATAAATTAGACTTTAGTATAATATCGTTCCAAAATAGGAAAAACCGAGGTTTTATTATATTTATTCGTATTTTAGTGCCGAAGTTTAATATTACCATACGAGTATTTAAAACACGAACACGACAAAGTAGTATTCTTAATACGAAATATTATGAATCTCCATTTCAAGAATTAACACTATGAAAAAATAATATTCTTTTTACTGAGTTTTCGAAAAATAATTTGAATAAAAAGAATAGTGAATTTCTTAATCTCGAAAACGTATTTTAGAAATTGATATTGTCAATATGAAGTTGACAGAAATCTGAGACGCATAGTAAACTATGAAATCATTATTCTTGATTTTTCATATAGTTTCTTTTGAGAATGCTCCTCGATTGTTTCCGCCATTTCCCGATCTAACCGAAAGGTTATAATTCACAATATTTTAAATAAAAGTTAACTGTTTCTATTTTAAATTCATTCACTTACTATGGGATTTAAAACATTTGGAATTCTTTCTCAAGAAATTTGTACACTGAGGTAATAAGTTTCAATTTAATGAGTACAGTTGATTAAATATTACATCTAAATATACTCAAGTTTATTATACTGAGTTACTGAGATATCAAATTAGAGAATGTTATTCATACAAGAATATTATCAGTTCCCTTAAAAAATGTATTATATCAAAAATCAATTTAAGCATTGAAAATAATAATTCCCTGAGTTTTCAAGCGACGCCGCTTAGCCGAGTTTTTTTCCAAATATTCCATAATGTAAGTTAGCCGTGGGGTTCAGCTGTGAGGGAATGCGTTAGTGCTTTAGGTAAGTTAGGTTCGAATCTAGCCGCAGTCGTTCCGATTTTTCATAGCGATTAAACGTGCGATTATGTACGTAGTGAATAAATTAAGTAATATAATAATAAAAATAATAATTAGACGCGTATTTATGTATTTAGTTGTATTTAATTTGTGTATTTAGTTCCTCCTTCTGAAGGCTAAATCTTTTGGTGGAGTGAGTTATATTTCATATATAGTCGTTTGAGATTCTCATATGCTTTGTATAGCAACTTCAAACGATGTTTTTGCTCTTTCAAATAAAATGTATGACTATCGTTTTAACTTCACTTGTTAACTTTGATATAGAGAAATTTAAATTCTCGCAAGTTTTATAAGAGTTAATGCAACATCCTTGCCATTTATCCAAACAAGAATATTAGTTTTGACGGCTGAAAACCGCTATATTAATTTTCGATACGCAAACCCTGTTTTCCCTATTTATAAACCATATTATACTAAATTCTCATTCAATCTGATCATTTATTCTAACAAAAAGTCTCTGAGTGTATTTGGGAAATTAAATAAAAAGCGTTAAAGCACGTTTATATACAAACGTTTCTTAGTGACTTTTATTTAATTTTCCAAATAGGAAACTCGACATCTCAATTCGTGTAAAAGTAACTTGATCCAAAAAGAATGTCGATAATCTGAAAAGGTTATGATTTAAAAAATTAAAAATACCAATTTTGACGGAAAAAATTAACATAAAACAAAATTGTTTCAAAATGTCAATCTTCTTTGAAATTTAATGGGTTTCGTTTAAAATAACTGACTTCCGGTAAAATATGTTAACATAAATTGTATAATTTTTTATTAAAATTCTTTTTTCTCAATACTAATTTCCAACAAAAAGCACTAAAATAAAAAGTTTATAATATTTTAAATAATTTATTAGATAAATTGAATTATTCATTGAACCACTTGACAATATTTAAAACGCACACATTTTTACTAACTAGCATAATGTTTTCTATGATCTTTCTTACTAAAAGCGTTTATTTTTATATTAAGTTTTCAATAAAATTTCCAATTTCATATATAACGCAACTTCAAGTAATAGAGAGCTATTTAGGTTCTCAAAGACAACGATTGGGAAATTTTTACAAAATACCGTTATACCACTTTTTCAGATAAAAATTCCATACATTTATATATCTCAATCAAAAGTTGTAGTTAACAAAAATTATAATTTTTTTGAACTCTGTCGGAACATTTACAGTGGTGAAACATCCAACATTTTGGCTGTAAGCTAAAAAAATTGTATAATTTTAAAAAGTGTAACGTCCTGCCCCCTAAAATTTTGTAGTGTAACAAAAAATTTATTATTTATTTTTATTTTAAAAACACAAACTTACAGATTTAAAAAAAATAAAATAATTTGCCTTCGAATCTGAAAAATTTCTCTAGTAGGAAATTCAAACTTATATCTAGTAACTGACTGCATTATAAGTTAAATATTGGCTGGTCGTTGAGACATCAATTATTCAGGTTATTAACTTTGATCAATTTTAAATTTGAATTTAAATCACTTCATACAATATAGAGTTTCTAATTTGATCGATTTTGAGGTATCGTTTACGGAATCGGATTAAATTTCACGTAATTAATGCATGAGGAAGCCATCGGATGTCTAATCCGTTAAACATCAAAGCACATCAACTTTCGCACTTCCTCCTAGCAATAGGTATCGAGGTAAAAAGATAAAGAAAATTAGATGCAAATAAAAAGGGAAAACTGTAAAAGTAAAAGTAAAAAATTATGAATATTTACTATCTTGAATTATTATAATCTCTAAATAAAGTAAATACTCTGAATAAATAACATATATAATTTTTTTAAAGTAATTGTACTTCATCTTATCTTTAATTTTTGAATTTTAAATAGGTTAATGAACACTCCAAGTCCCATATAATAACAGTTTCGGAGGTTGCCTCGCACTGGCTTTGTTATTAAATCGGTACTCTCGAAACGTAAATAGTCAGGGCCGACTGATCCGTTTGCAATTAAAATTGATAAGATTGCGCAATATACTCAACCGAGTACTCGCGTACTGCGGATCTTCCGAGGTGAGACTTGAAACCGTATTTCACCACCCCCCGTATTTTAACCGCCCATCCCCTGAAAAACTGCGTGGGCCAGCAGTTCCAGGAATTACAAAACCATACCGGCATCTATGGGATAAGCACTTTATACATACTTAAAATGTAATGAAAATTCAAAATATATTCGAAGACACATATTGGGAAAGTAGTGAATAATTTAAAAGTATTTTGATACTTTTCAAAAATGTTTAATTCTTTTAAATAAACATTTCCGAAAATTAAAATATATTTTCGTGATCTCTAAAATTTTCAAAGGTTTCAAAATATTCGTGCAAATATAAAATTTTTAAATATTTTGGATAGTTTCCAAGAAATTGCGATGATTTGGCAATACTATTAAAAGATTTTAATGCATCACAAAAATTAACAGAAAAATCCAGGGTTTTTAAAAGACTCCTAATTTTTTATTCATTTTTCAGAGTAAACAACACATTTTAGGCCAAAGTTTAACGCACCTGCCGGAATTTGTCCTAGAATTGTCGTCACAAAAGATGAGTTTTACAAAAATATTGCTTTGAACATCTCGTGTATGAAGTCATTTAAAAAATATATTTCTTTACTTAAAGGGTCGGGTCATGATTAAATGAAATGCTTATTTGACATGCATCACTTCAATTTATTCATCGAAAGAAACATATCTTCCGAGTGAATAAATTAATACTTAAATGACAACATTAACTCATCTGTGGGTGATTTTGAACCAATCTTTTTGGATTATTAAATTTTCACAGTAGAAAGAGAAACAATCAAAAAATTGTAATACATTTCTAAATTTGCTAATATTTAATACATTTTTCTGACAAATAAATGTAAATAAAAAGATTTCTTTCAAGAAATGGAGGTAGAAATATTTTAACTCAATTAAAATAACTCTTATGATAAATATTAATAAGCAAGCGCTGATGATTCGAACGTATTATGAGTTACGTGTCTCTTTTACAAATGTTAATATTAGATCGAAAAGAAATATATTTTTTTATGAATAATATTATGAAAAATGAGCATGAAAAAGATTTACAATTAAAAACCGGACTTCCTTGACCGGACTTTTCGGCTCATTAGATACTTTTTGTGAAATTTTAGTGAAAAATTATCTTTCTAATATATTAACTTTTAATTTGCAATTTTTAAATATTTTACTATATATTAAAATCACACTTCCTCAATTTTCGAGACTGTGTTTCTGACTTTCAGCAAGATTTTAGTTACTGTCGTGAGGTACTGTGGGGAAAATATTGGATAATAATATATACATCTATACGCGGGAAATTGATCATTATAATTGGTTTATTCTAATTAATTTTATAGAATAGATCGAATTTCGAATATTATTCAACAAAACTGAATATTGGTATGGCAGAAGGGTTTTCCTTTTTGTATAAAATTATTGCCTTGTATTCTTGTTATAAAAAATAAGTTATATATCTTTGTCATTTTTACATTCATGTCAGAGAAGGTATTAGGACGATAACTTTTGAAAAATTAATCTATTAAATTGGTCTTTGGTACACTCTTTTTGTGTTCTAAACTAAAGGTCAAGTTCGTTAGCCAACCATTTTGGATAAAAATTCAAAAAGTGAGCGCATTTTAAATATTTTTGTGACCACCTTTTAAACAAATTCAAAATTTCTCTGTACGGATGTTTATAGTATTCAATAATTAATATCGTTTTAGTTATCTCAAAATTTATTTGATTCAAACAAACAAAAATATCTGCTAAAAACCTTTGAACTGAAGAGTTATTTCTTTGGATGCAAAAACGAGATTCAAGGAAACTAGATTCTTAGTTTGAAAGATATCAATTCCTCAACTTAATGTCTCACATTTTCAAGCCAAGAATTATTTCTTCATTTCAAAGAAATGGCGCCTAAAGAAATAATTTCTTTGAACCAATAAACAAGTTTGTTTCCTTTAAGCAATATTCATTAGAATCAAGTAAACTGTTTTCTTGGATCAGAGAAATGAAATCAAAGAAATGCATTTCTTTGGATGTAGATGTATATCCGCGATTATTAAAAATACGGCCTCTTACGTATTTCCTTAAATAAATTGCTGCACTAGGGATTTTTTTTATAAAGGAAGAGAAAATGTACCTTTCACGAAGTGCATGTAACTTATTGAGTTCTTCATCCCTCTGATTGAAAGCAATGGTTGCTTGCTCGATCAGATCATTGATGATCCTTTTGCCCGTATTAAGTTGAGCTGCGAGTTTTGACCATTGAGCGTTGAACTGGGTCCTCTCCTTCAGGAGACTGTCAATTTCATCGCGAAGTTTCGCATTATGTGCCACCGTCAAATTAAACCTTTTTGTGACCACTTCTAGTCGGTTTTCCAGTATAGCGACAAACTTGTTCTGCTTCATCGCTATTTCCTTCGATTCAGCATCCGTGCGAACTTTCTTCTTCATAGCGTCTACTTCCTTCGATACCTGTAATTAACCTCCACCTTTGCATTAAGCCTGCACGATCCCTTTGAATTTGTAAATCTACTGAGAATTTCTTAAGCACCAAAGCAGTAAATTGCTCCATTCATTTTCTTATCGAACTAATTATTAACACAACAAATTAAGATTATTAGTATTATAACGTAATGATCTTGGAAAAATTATTAAGGCTGTTGAGAGGGGAAATTCACTCGTAAGAAACCTACACAGTGTAATCCCTTTTACTCGTTATTACACAATTATTACACGGATAATAATTAGTCATTAATTCAAGTGAAGTGCCGAAGTATTTTATTTGGTTAAAAATCATTATTGTTCCAAAGAATAAATAATTCTGAAAATACTTCAAATTAAATTCAAAATTAAACTACTTACAACCAAATTAATTAAATGAATATTTCTTGTTTTGTCTATTAAACCTTTTCAGAGATTTTTTGTAATCTAGTTAATATTAATTTTTGATCAAGATTTTACGCGATTAAAAATATTAAATAACATTAACATTGCTACAATTACAATTTTTACACAAA
This sequence comes from Belonocnema kinseyi, assembly GCF_010883055.1. Classification (NCBI taxonomy): domain Eukaryota; kingdom Metazoa; phylum Arthropoda; class Insecta; order Hymenoptera; family Cynipidae; genus Belonocnema; species Belonocnema kinseyi. The sequence continues at coordinate 73,915,270 of NC_046663.1, forward strand.
TCATCGCGGGAAATATGCTGATAAGGGACGCGTATTAAAGTTTTGTACGTATTTTTCGCTGCAAGTACATAAAACGTTAATTAATTACATCAAATTCCGATACAACATTAAATGATTTGTAATTGCTTTATGTTACGTTTACCAATGCCAATTACAGGGCGGTAATAAATAAAGGCGATAAAAGAACTTGCTTCTTTTTTACGTGCTGACGTAAAATTTGTGAATTCTTAAAACAATCTATTCATAAAAATTATAACTGTGAGGTAACATGTACACTAGAAATTAATGTTAATTAGCTTCAAAGATGCTTTTATGAGAAAAATTATTTTTTTAACCAGGAAATGTTCATTTGTTATTATATATTATTTAAAATGTTGTCACAGGCTTATGATGATTACTGCCCAACATGTCGAAGACATTTTTGGTTAATAGAGTTGAATTTTATTTTGATTATTTAACACGGGGCTGTCCCGGTATATATCGTCTGTCACGGATGCATTTTTATAATCCAATCAAGTGATCTGACGAGAGCAGTGTGCTCCGACATATTGGACAAAGCCTAGTTTTTATCCCATCATTGACGGATTGGGCTGCAGTCAAATACACGATGGGGGGACCTACAGCTTAAGGTGGGTTCCGAACCACTAGAACATCGGTAAAGGCACATAGAAAAATTTCCAGAGGTACCGGTTCAGGATCGAACCCCGGACCTCTGAGGTGAAGTCCGAACGTCTAACCTAACCAACTGAGCCATTTCCCTTTCGGGGTAGGTATGACTCGCTCGGTGGGGAATGAAGAAAGGTGAGGAGGGGATATAAAATTTTTAGATTGATCCCGAATTCTCGTGTTATTTATTTAAATAACACGTTCGTTCCGCAAAACTGTTCCGACCCAAGTATGATGATCAAGCTCTCTACGAATCACTCCAAGTTAAGATCCTCACAAAGTCGTCATGTGATGTTTCCCACTTGGGTCCATTAGTATTCAAGGTCTTTTGTTTCAGGTGTCATTCACTCTACTTTTCTGTCCTGGCATACTTCTCTAGCTTCTTCTACGTCCATGCAATTTTTTATGCAGGCTCTCGTGTTTCTGTGGCTTCTTATGTATCTTCTAACTAGGGTCTCATTCAAACATTCTAACAATTCTTTCCGCGGTCTGCTTCTGGGCACGCTGCCATCTACTTTACCTCGATACACTTGTTTCGTTAGTCGTTCATTTGGCATTCTCTCAACATGCCCGAACCATCTTAACCACATTCTTTGAGAATTATCTCGTTACTTACTTATTAGGCACTATTCCACTATTATTTCGCATACACTTTATTACGCATTTTTACGCATTAATTCGCGCTATTACGCGCAATTATGCGTTATTGTCCGTTATTACTCTGTAAATCTGAATCAGTGAAATTTCACTGATTCAAATAGCTAGAAATGGATCACTGACAATCAGTGAAAGGGTGCTTTTTGATTCAGTGAAATAAACACTTTGGGGGTTGGCAGCACTGCACCATGTCAATTTAGCAATCATAAAAAAATAATATTTTAGTACATTCAATCGAAGACTCATAGTAAAATCTTAAAACCCAAAAATCTGATCAAAGATTAAAAAAGGTGACAAGTTTCGATGCTTTTAAATGACAAACAACCTCACATATTACTTTAAGATCAAGATTGGACTGTCATGTACAAACCCGTTAATTAAGTACTTCCTATACGAGTTAGAGTATATTTATCCGGCAGTTAATTCAGCAGACTGGCAGCCCGAAAATTAAAAAATGTATTTCATCAAGGAATTTTTCTTGCTACTTAAGTAAAATAGTAAAAACAACGCTTAACTTAAAAATGTAGAGGTTATGCTTCACATGATTTACTCTGCTCTTACTGAACTGATTCGAAAACTGATCCGAAATCACCGATTAATCAGTGAAATGTCTCATTTTTATTTCAATCAGTGAATTTTTCACTGATTCATATTTAGAGAGTACGCATTATGTCGCGCGAATTTACGAAGTAATACGTGAGTGAATTCCCCTCGGGATGTTGAATAATTGTCTCAACTAAAACTGATAATCATTGAATAGTTTACAAAGTCGACGAAAGTAAGCATATTGTTAAGTATCGCAAATTCTATATGTGAATTGAAAAGAACACACTTTTGCTTTCAAACCTTTAATTCAAAAATATTGATTTCGACAATTCTTTATTTTTGGAAATTTATAATTTTAAATTGAGTAATTTTTTACTTTTTAAATTTTAAATATACTAAATTTTTTTTTTCAATTTTAGTCAGTTAACAAGTACATAGTTTTGAACTAAGATATTATAAATTGTTTGGTTTTAATTCTAAATTTACAATATTATGTGTGTTTTTTTGTTGTTATTCTTCGAAATCGTACAATGTCAAATTGACAAATATTACTCGATTTTATAAACTATTCTTTTTCCGAACCCCGTTGAAAACGCGCCATTGCATGCACGTGAAGCAGGCCTAATTTCGCCACTTCCAGCCTAGTAGCATTCGCACATGCGCACTTCGCCGTCTGGCCAACATGAAACTTTACGTCCGCTACATAAAAAACTTTAGGCCCGCTATACATGCACTGCATCACGCAAGTGGGACGCCCGGCAGAAGTGGTAATATCATATGATGCAAATTAAAGTGCTTTTTCTTTGAACCCTTTCATCATAAAATATTTACGAAAGGGAGACGCGAAAGAGGAGAACATAGTAAAGGAAAAAAGGAGAAAAGAAAACAGGAAAGGGACAAATGGGAAAAAGGGTCAAGTGAACGAGGGAAGGTTGAAAAGGGAAAGATTTAAAAGGGAAGGGAAAAGGGGAAAGGGGAAAGGGAAACAGAAAAAGGGAATAGGGAAAAGAAAAAGGAATGAATAAAATGAGAAACCGGAAAGGTTTAAAAGGGAAAGAAAAAATGGAAGAAGGGGAAAAGAGACAAATAAAAGGGGAAAGGAAATAATAGGAAAAACAACCAGGGTAAAGGGAACGGGGAAATAGAGAAAGGAGAAAGCGTAAAAAGGGAAACGGTAAAGGGAAAAGAGGAAGGAGAAGAGGAAAATGAGAAAGGGTTAAAATGGAAATGAAAAAAGGATAGGAGGAAAAAGGAATAAGAGAAAAGGGTTGACGGGAATGGGGAAAGGATGAAAAGGTAAAGGTTAAAAAAGGAAGGGGAAATAGGAAAGCGAAACAGTAAAAGGAAAAGGGAAGGAAAAATGAGAAACCGGGAAGGATGAAAAGGGAAAAGGAGTAAGGAAAAGGCGGCAATAGGAAAAATGAAAAGTAAAAGGGGAGAAAAAGAAAAAAGAAACGGGGAATGAAGAAAAGGGGGAATGGTGGAAAGGGAAATGGGAAACAGTAAAGGGGATTGGGAAGGGAAATACGAGAAAAGTAAACGGCTTAAAAGGGGAAAGTGAAAGGGGAAAGAAAATAGGGAATATTAAAGGGGAATAAGAAAGGGGAAAGGAAAATAGGAAAATGGTGAAAGGGAGAACTAAGAGAGAGATCTCGATCCAGACCTGGCCTGTTTGTGCGCACCAAGTTCCTTTAACTGCTTCACATTCTTGATTAAAAGGAGGGTAGGACAAAAAGTATAGTGTGTATCAAGGACGTAAGGCTATTTTGCCTTGTGTGACTTACGCCCGAGCGAAGCACATCCAAATAGCCTTTTTCACGCCCTCGATACACAATGTACTATTAAAACTTTGTGATGAAATATTTTTAGTAAACATTGTTAGACAAATAAGGTAAATTTACGTGGGAGCATATAAAATTATTCCAAGATTTTTCATATTGATAATACACGTCAAATCTAAAAAAATAAATGATATATATTTGAATTTAAATAGTACATTGTGTATCGAGGGCGTAAAGAAAGCTATTTTGACGAGTGTGAACTTGCCTTCCGAGACAAGCGAGGGCAGCATTCACACGAGACAAAATAGCCGTATGCCCTTGATACACGCGATACTTTTTTCCCTACTCTCTTTAAAAACAAGCATGTGAAGCAGATAAAGGATATTTGGTGTTCTTGATAATTTTAAATTATAAGTAAAAGGAAGAAATAGCATACTTAGCAGAAGAGAGACAGTGCGATATAGCGATACAACTTTTCAAAAAGATAAGTATAGTTTACTCCATATTCTCACTTGCGTGGTGCAGTGTGTTTTTTAGCAGGTGTAAACTTTTATTTATCGGGCGTAAAGTTTCATGTAGCGGGCTTATAGTTTCAAGTCGGCTCGACTCGGCGGCGCACAGTGCAGCGAATTAGAAAATTTGGGGTTCAAAATGAGCCAGAGACTACAATTTTCATCCGATTCCATTTTTTTAAAATTAAAGTTAACTTAATTTTGAAGAGGTCTGTCGAGGGCGATTTTGCTAACAGGCTCTGTTTATTTGCTGTTCAAGTTGCAAAATGCCAAAAGCCCATAATTTGTCAGATTTGAGCTGCCTGTTCTATAGCATTCATTGATTTTAACTCAAAAAGGTGAAAAACTGATTGATTTACAATCGATTAACAAATCCTAATAACTAAATTAAAGTTCGTGCAATCTGTTCAATTGTTATAAACAAATTTATGAACAAAGTCGATTAATGCTGTACATTGAAGCCTGGAAGTTCTTTTTATCACGTTTTTTCCCGCGAAATCGAGTGATATTAATGTTTCGTTGAAATCAAACACTGAAGTATAATTTATTTTAATGTTCTAAACAAATTTAATAAATAAACGCCTCTGTATATATAAAATGTATTCTTTCTGCGCAATCATTAGGTTTGCCTTGAAAAATGAAAATTCCATGACAGAAATGGAAAATCAAAATATTTACCATTGCTATAAACAATACTGATTAACAAATGCATTAAAAGGTCACTCTTTGATAGAAAAAATCCATTTTTTTGCATAATTGCTTATTGATCCCTAAATTAATATTCTGATGGAGGAAACTGACGTTTGACAATATGTTTCATTTTTATTAACAATTCTGCTGAACAAATGCATTTAATAGACGCTTTCAAATAGAAAAAATCTCTTTCTTGCTGAAATGCTGATTGATCATGATTGTTTATAACAATGGGAAATGTTGTTGGATGTCAGTATATTTCGTAGGAGTTTCTTCAGCAAGAAAGAGATTTTTCCTATTTGAAAGCGTCTATTAAATGCATTTGTTAATTAGAATTGTTAATAAAAATAAAAAATATTGTCAAACGTCAGTTTCCTCCATCAGAATATTAATTTAGGGGTAAAATAAACAATTATGCAAAAAAATAGATTTTTCTATCAAAGAATGACCGTTTAATGGATTTATTAATAAGTATTGTTTATAACAATGGTAAATATTTTTATTGCCCATTTATGGCATGGAATTTTCATTTTTGAAGTCAAACCTAATGATTGCACAGAAAAAATGCATTTTATATATACAGAGGCGCTTATTTATTAAAGATGTTTATAACAATCAAAAAAATTATACTTTAGTGTTTGATTTCAACGAAACATTAATTTCACTCGATTTCGCGGGGACAAACGTGATGAAAAGAACTTCCAGGCTTCAATGTACAGCAATAATCGACTTTCTTCATAAATTTCTTTATAAAAATTGAACAGATTGCACGAACTTCATCTAAGTTATTAGGATTTGTTAATCGATTGTAAATCTATCAGTTTTTCACCATTTTGAGATAAAATCAATGAATGCTACAGAAGAGACAGCTCAAGCCTCAAAGATGAAAAATTATGTCTTTTTGGCATTTTGCAACTTGAATAACAAATAAACAGAGCCTTTTTAGCAAAATGGCCCCCGACACACCTCTTCAGAATTTAATTAGCTTTAATTTAAAAAAACTAGATGGACTCGGATGAAAATTGTAGGCTCTGGATCATTTCGAACCCCAATTTTCTAATTCGCCACACTGCGCGGCGGGGTGCTCATATGCGAACGTCGCTGGGCTCGAAATGGCCACATTACGCCTACTTCAAGTGTATGCGATGGAGCGTTTTCAAGGGGTCTCGGGCAAAAATCTGTTTAAATCATATAAAATTAATTACCTGGTCAATAAATAATTAATCTGACCTTAACAATTTGTTCCTGAAGTTCAGCGATTTGTTGTTTCTCGCTTGCAATCATTTCTAAATATTCGGTCCGTTTTGCTAGAAGGCACTTCAGTTGGGCCTCCATAGCTTTATCTTTTTTTGTATTTGTTTCAGACTTGGATGCTTTAATGGCAATGGCGAGTTCAGCCTTTTCAAATTCGAGACGATCAATTATTTTCTGCTGATTGCGAAGTTGCAATCGAGCCTCTTTTGCATAAGCTATTCGGTCGTTTTCCATTATCCGGTACTGTCTTTTCAACCTGGCAAGTTCAGCCTCCGCCATCGTTTCCAACTCCATCTCATCTTGGACTTGAGCCTGTTGTCTGTAGGCCATCTTTAAATCTTATCAGCAATCTTTTCAGTCTGCATAAAAAATAGACATTCTTAACATGCTGTCTACAGTTAAAGAATTCTTCGTTTCTAGCTCATTCAGAACTAACTTTACAAAAAATTCCGTTTTACTTAAATATCAAGCTGTATTAGCTAAATTTTTCCATCTAGAAATTATCTAGATAAAGCAGCTAGATAATTTCTAGATGTCTTTGTATTAGCAAATAATTAATAAAGAGTAATTAAAAAAAAACTATTTCTAATCCATTATAAGAGTTTATTTGTAGAGCGGACGTACAGAAAAAGATAACCAACATTTATTTTTAAAATGGGTTTATATCATAAAAAGTTTTAAAAGGTAACTTAATATTGAGGTAAAAGAATCTTTGTCAAATCTCATTTCTTGATTTAGTAATTTAAAAAAAAATGTAATAAAATTTTAGTTTAAACTCATTAGAAAATATAATATAGTAATAACATTTTTAAACCTCTTAGCATTGATATTTCTTGAACTGAATATAATTTATTTTAAAAAATCGTATTTTCTTTTTTTTTTCAGGCTTTTACGAAAAAATATATGTCGCGCTGTGATATTGCGATCTTCAATTTTGATTCTCTCGGAATGAGATAAAGGTTTTAATCATATAGGTTTTATTCTGATAAAGCATCCCTATATCCCTCAAAAGCATGATTTTATTTTCACACAAAAAAAATCTATTTTCATTCGCCATTCAAAGCCGATTTGGAAAAACTATGGGATTATAAACCTTTGAAAATTCTGAAAAAGCTTTTTTCTGCAATTTTCAAAAATCTAAATTGTATGGATAAGATACTTTGAAATCTTCTGAAAATATAAGTTATTTTCAAATATTTCAACACTTTAAAAATCTTATTAAATCTTATTGAAAATTGATCAGAAACCTTATTGTTGGTGTCGGATATTTTTTGTTACCGGTATAGGTATTGTTACACTGTATACACTATGTAAATCAAGATATTCTAAGTTATTGTCTATAATTTGATTTTTTCACCTCTTTGAAAATGTGAAAAAGTTTAGTTAAGAACAGGATAACTTCCTATTATTAAAAATTCATTTGCAATTTAGATGATATCTTTTATCAATCACATTTTCCAACATTTTAAGTGGGATTTGCGACTCGAATTTGAATTTCTGGGTAATTCCCGGGGTCTTTCGGTTTTATTGTCATTCTCGGCTATTTCCCGGTTTTCCCAGTTACCAGGCACCCTGTATGCTCATAAAACATCAATTATTAAATTAGAGGGCAAATGTAAGTCGCAAACATCTTTATGTTTATTAGAATCCATAATTTCCTCCAAACACAATCGAAACCCTAAAAAGGATTCTATAGCTTTTCTAATAGAAAAGCTGCCAGCATATAATGTTCTAAAAAACGAAATTTCTTCATTTATTCTGTAATCTCTGCTAACAAAAAAAATCAATCTAATGTATAATGTTTTATTTTAAAATTATCTAGACATTCACGATTGTGAAATTTAATGTTAGAAAATTATTCATTGATAAATATGCTACTCAATGCAGAATTTGAATGTTTTAACTTATATAAGTTGCAAAATTGTTTGTAACCCTGTAGTTGAAAAATGCACAGATTTCTATGATTCCCATATTTTTTCGCTATTCTTATCGAAATTTTGGTACCGATAGCCAAGTCGATTTTAATTGTAAGATTTTTAACTCAATTTTGCGTGAATTTAAAATATTTAACTAATTTAATACTTGAATTGTAGCACTTTTTAAATGGTGAAATAAAGATTATCTATGCGTACCAAACAATTCTGATATATTCAGCGAAATATCGATACAAATAGAAATTTCGCCGGACGTAGCCACGTCCTCTAAAATAATTCATCACTGTAAAAAACGTAAGACTTTAATATTGTTTAATTTGAATAGGTAAAATTTTAAATTGTTTTATATAGAAGAACTCTAGTTGAAATTTTTTTAATCCCTGTCCTATTTTGAATATAATTGTTTGAGGTTTCTTATTCTATCGCTGAAGTTAAGTAGCGATTGGCTCGGTTATACAACTCGGTTATATAACTCATTATATAACTAATGTATATAACTCGGTTATACTAAGAAGAATTTAAAAAAATTTAGCACTGTTTTTTAACAAATCATTTAAAAATTGTAGAAAATTAGAACAATAATTTTACTGGAGCCTAAAATCTACAAAGTTTTGCTATAGAATTTTAACACCTTCACCAAATTGCACAAATATTTATAAAGGAAAACGTAAAAAGAGCTCAAGAAAGAAATAGGGCAATTTTTTCACAAAATAGGGGAAAGAATTAACATGTATTTTGACAGATAAAAAAGAACAAATAATTTTTTTTTATAAGAAATGTAATATTTTACAATAATGTTAAATGATATTTTTATGATCTCAGGTATTGAATTTTTTTCTATTTTAGACAAACTAAGGTCGTTGGTAATATAACAAAGTCCTAACAAAATAAAACACGTTAAATAAATCATTTTTATATGTTAAAACTTTTTCTCATAATCAAGAATATTTTTGTTTTTAAAACGATTTTTAATTTCGTGCTTACTATAATTAATACTTTGAATGTAAATCTTGAACAACATTTTTTAATGATTTTTATTTTAAATTAAATATAATTCAAGTTTGAGCTCCTCAAAGATGGCATTTAAGTTTAAAAATAATTTAATTTGTATAGATTCAGCGGAAAAATATTTTTATTGCTGTTTTTTACCTGTTCCAAACTATAGTTTAGATTGAATTGTTTAAATAAACATTTGTAAATTTTTCATTTAAAATAATTTAAAATAAAATTTGAGATTGTTTTGCACTTCAATAGAGAAGTGAATACATATGGTTATTTTTTAGTATATATGTTTTTTTTTAATTTTGTACTTTATTTATTAATAAATCATTTATTTTGTGCTTCAATATTATACAGATGTTCTTTAATATTTTCATAAAAGCTCCCAAAGCTATATGTCTTGCTGTATATTATAGCTTTAAAAAACAATTTAATTTCAATTTATAACAATGAATTAATATTTATTTGAATTCAAATGTAAAAAAGTTAAAATTATTATATTAGATATTTCTGTAAGTTATCAAAAAAGAGAATTCATTACAAACAATGGTTCTTGCGGTTCTTACAAATATTTACTAAATTCCTGAGAATTTCCTACGTAATTCAAATATTGTAGTTTCAAATATGGTATATTTAAAGAGAAAGGGGACAAAAGGAGAAATTAAAAAAAAAGGGAAACGCAGTGGAATAGGAAATCGAATGTGATCCCTGTAGTTCAGTGATTTACTAACAATAAACAAATAATTGATCAAGATTTCTCAATTACAAAATATTACTGTGTATACGTGACGCATGGAATAAATAGGAAAAAAAATCTTAAAGGTGAAAGAAAATCACGCGTGCCAAGGAGTGGAGCCTGGAACACTGATGTTCTCATCGAATGAAACATTCAACGAATGAATCATCAGATTGACTGCAAAAATAGACATCTGCTGAGGAGTCTGGCAACCCTTTAGTCTACTGGCGCAAGTTTGATGAAAGGACTATTTGTTCATGTTCTAAAAGGAAGTCAAGTACTTTCTTTCTTTTTTTTTTCCACATTGAATACACTTTTAGTATCCATAAAAATGTTGTAGTACAAGGCAAGTAAAGTGACACTTTAAACTCTCAAATAAAAAAGTATAGTCAATATGACAAAATGATTTTCTAATATTCTGTAACCATACCTACATATATCAGTTTTTTTTCTATCTTTGCTTTGAAAAATATGGCCAATTTTTATACTTAGTGTAGAAAATTATGGCTAAGGGTAAAAGAACCTGCTAGTAACCTATAAGGGGTTTTAACCTGTTAAATTCTTTTTGGATGATGAAGAACCTTTTTTGAAAATACTGCAGTTTTCAGTAGTTTTTGAAGGATTCTGGGCCTGAAGTAAAATCCTTTGAAGACAAAGTCCAAGGAAGTTATTCTGTGGCACGACATTTGAAAAAAGAACTTTTGGCACCTTGCACAGCCCTGACAGCTGTACGACCGGGCACTACTGCACCCCCATTTAAGAAGATTTCCGGTTGCCAATGGACGCAGCCATGGTGCCAACCAGTGTCAGCTGCGGGTTGTTGATCCAATGGTTACTAGGCAACTTGTTTATCACGAGATTTTTTTGCCTGAAATATGTAGATGGCATTACTTGTTCAGTTCAGATGACATTTGTTGTTAATTTAAATTCATTTTGGCTGAAATTATTTTATTGTAGAAGACTCTTCGTTCTGTTCTTGTAAAATTACAGAATTTATTATGAAAAATATTAATTATTTATTTCTAAATACGAAGCGTAGATTATATTTAAAAAACGAATTATGAGAAGATGAGTTACTTTTATTAGAAGCTAACATGCGAATAGAGATCAAAGGATAAGGGATCCTTGCTTAACAACATTCATGGATATTACGTCATTTATTACATATTGCCTTAAAAACTTTCAAAACAAAGAATTAGTTTCCTGAAACAAGTTCAATTTCTGATTAAGAACTGTAAATATTTTGATAAAGTTGTAAAATTATGTTTCTGAAGAAAGAATAATTTATGGGGATTAAGTGGTAATCGGAAGTTTGTAATTTTCTTTTTACAATGTGTTTTTTTTTGTATTTGAACTCTGAGATGATACGAAGAACAACGACTGTTTTAAATACTTAATTTTTTCAGTTATTTATCTGAAACTGCAAGTTACGTGAGAAATATTGCAAGATTAGAAAATCGAAATAAGCTCTGAGATGATGCTCTTCGCATATCGATTTATGCTTACTTTGGCCTTGAACTAGCATTTATCATTGATTATTTGATGTCAACACATACAGCAGAAACCAGTGTTTAGGGTTGATTATAGAGTTGAAAATTTAAATGGTTTAACTTTTAAGCTTACCTGATTAAAAGTTTTGCACTTTGATTCAGTTTTGATTACTTCAAATTCAAAACAATTTTGAATGTTATAACTTTTAAATACGTGAAAAGAAAATTGCCCTGCAATGTAACTTAAATTATAAATCATTCGATTTGGAATGATTTATTAATTTTTTTAATTAAATTTTTTCGCAAAAAATATATCCTTTCGCTCCGCTGGGACATACTCTTTAAGTAGTATATAAGGCTTCGAATTCAAAACAATAGCGATTCATATATTTCTGGACATTTAAAATTTCATTAAAAGTTTATTAATGTATGCTCATTTTCTTATTTATGGAATTATGAATTAATGAAATACTTTCTTTGGTATTATTTTTTGGGTTATGCGTCCTTAATATAAATAATTTTAGGATCATACAAACATTATTCAGTGCACTTTATTTAATTTCACAAATTTTTAACTGGATATATCTCATTTCATCTAAAAGTAAGTTTCTCCAAAATAATTCCTGCAGACATGATATGGCCAAGAATTTTAGAGTTTTTGCTATAATAAGCGTTTAATATTTTTAAAAAATATTTTATTTTTATTTTTTATGTTTCCTTCCCCCCCACCCCCACTCTTTGCCTATACATAAACCCGAAGCCCACTCCGAAAAAAATCGAAATCCTGCATTGGAAATCCTGGCTAAGATGCTGGCACTAATAAGCCCAAGTTAAAGGCAAAATATTTATGTTATGAATATATATTCCAAACAAATATCAAACTTCGGTGTTTTTGAGAAATGTCAATAACTCTGAAAATAATAAAGTTTGCTGAAATATCTTGGAATATTCTGTACAATCTTGAAATATCTTGAAAGGTTCTGAAAGCCAGTGTGATTCTTTAAGTATGCAAATATTATTCATCATGTGAAATATAAAGAATTGCATGGAGATTCCTTAAAGAGATCCTTGAATTATCCTCAAGTACCTCGAAATATCTTGAGGTACCTTGAAATATCCCAGTAGGCAAAAAAATTTAAGGATGTCCTAGAGACGTCTTTGGGACATCTCTCGGACGTCTTTTATAACATGTCTTATGGTCATCATATAGGGATGCTCTTAAAACGTCTAATGTCAGTACGAAAGATGTCCCGATAACGTCCATGTCGTTCTTGGGATTTTCATAGTTATGTGCCAACTGGGGTCTAAAAGTTCCTTAAAATACCTTAACGTCTCTTGACAAAATATCTTTAAATCGGCAAAATATACTGAAGTAAGTGAAGTATCTCGAAGTATCTAAGATATGATAAAGTATCTTGAAATATCTTGAAGTACCTTAAAATATCCTCAAATACCTTCTAATGTTCTAAAGTCAATGTAATAGCTTGAAATATGTCAAATATACTGCTAAAAACAAGTGTATTAAAAAACCTTGAAGTTCCTTGAATTATCCTAAATTTCGTTTGAAAATTTCGAACTATGAACCTTGAAATAACCTGAAGTACAGTTGGCATATCTTAAAGCACCTTCAAATACCTTGAAGTCGCTTGAAAAAATAACTTGATATGCCCTGAAATATCCTGAAATACCTTGAAATGTTCTAAAGTTAGTTTAATATATTGAAGCATGTCCAATTTCCCGAATTCTATGTAATATAAAGAAGTACATTGCAATACCTTGAATTTCTTTGAATTATCCTGAAGCTCCTTGAAATGTTTGGAAGTGAGTGTAATGTCTGAATACGTGTCAAATGTCCTAAATTACGTGAAATAAAAGAAGTATATTTAAATACTTTGAAGTTCCTTAATTATTCTGAAGTAACTTGAAATATCGTGAAGTACATTGTAATATCCCCAAGTGCCTTATAATATCTTGAATTACATTGAAATATCTCAAAACTCTAAAGTATGTGAAGTAACTCGAAGAATTTGAAATACAAAGATGTTTTTTTAATTATCCTGAAGTACCCTTGAATGTCTCGAAATATCCTGAAGTATATTTGGTATATGGTGAAGTAGCTTCAAGTACCTTCAAGTTTCTGACAAAATTTATTGAAGTACTTAAAAAATACCTAAGTACCTTCAAACATCCTCAGGTACGTTGAAAAATCCTTAAATATCATACAATATCTTGAAGATTGTGAATTATCTCGAAGTATGTGAAATATCCTATAGAACCGTGAAATATCATCAAGTACCTTGAAATGAGTTGTAGAATGTTAAGTTTTTTGAAGTATGTGAAATATCCTCAAATATCTTAAAATATCTTGAAATTCCTCAAAAGATCCTGAAGTACCCTGAAATCTCTTAAAATATAATAATTATTCTGAAGCATGTGAATTAACTTGAAGTATATGAAGTATCTCAAAGTATGTGAAATATCCTGAATTACCTTGAAGTATTTCAAAATATCCTAAAGTCACTGAAATATACTAAAAAATCTTGATCAGTCTCGTTTTGGATGCTATTTCGGAATGGATACCGAGGTGTTCCTGGTTCTGGGAAAAATAAAAACAACCAAGGATCTCCGATCCATGAGGGGTCTTGGAGGAACTCCTGGCACTAGGACTAGGCCAAGGAAAAATGAAAAGGGAAGGGATGATCTATAGGGGGCTGTTAGTGAAGTCTATTCTAGTCTGGACTCAGCCCCCAGTCTGAACTCCAGACCTTCAGTCTAGCATAAGCCATAAATGAGGGTAGACTATAGAGGTATGTCCTCTTCAGACATTTCGTTGAATTCCCTTTTGGTCAGACGGTCCTTTTTTCTTTTCTGCAATCTTCGAGCAGAAGAGCCGCGATCATACTGGTGGGGCGTTGAAGGCTTAGTGAAGGGAAGCGAGGAGTGGGCGGTGGTTGCTCGTTCCGGGAGCAGAGCACGATTCCGTAATATTTATTTTTCACTCCACGTCTGACTCACTACCTGGCCGACCGCGGCGCCGCGTACACCTTCGTTCGTTACTCCGTTCCTTTGTGTTTTCGTGATCGACGCGCGAGTTGAAAGTGGTGTATGTACACCAGTAAAACGTTATAGTGAGCCAGCGAAAGAAACCAACCGTTACCGGTCACCAATAACAACAAATTCCTGGGTTGCGGTTCACTTTCTACGGATACCAATTCAGTGTTCAGTGACGAGCAGCATAAAAAGTCAGGAATCGAACCGGAAACAACGACAAAGGAAACACAACAGTGTTTACGAACCATTAAGGATTCATAACCTTCGCAGGTGCGGCGCGATCGATGTGACCAAACAGCTATCACCTTAGAATTCAGTTTTAAAAAAGAAGACAGCTCAAAGAGTGATAGTTCTCCTTTTTGGATAAACAAAGAGTTACCCAATTTACGATTTGGTTTATGTTCCAACAAGTGGTGGCTAAGCTTAGAGTACGATTTAACTCACGTACTTCATACTATTTCGTTCCCATTGAAAAAAAACGTTGGTGCTATTAGCGTGGGCGAACACAGGTGCTTGTGTTTCGAAGCAGAATAAGAATTTTGGGTCGCATGCCCCTATTGCTTATAGACGAAGTCACGGTCGGGGCGAAATCTGGAACACCGAGAATAAATGGGTTCGCGGAGGAACAGCGTCTCGCGCTGTTGCATCACCGGTTCAATGTCAATGCGCGAGGAGTGAAAATTTGAGCTTCCGGGGACCCGGGCGGGACTACATGACGGAAACCTGTTTGACGTCAGTGATCAGCGATTAAACTGCGCGAGTGACAGTGTTTTGTTATTAATCCCAAAGATGATGTTCTCTAGGAAGTATGTTCTGACTTTTCCTTTTAGTGCAGTAAAGTGAAGTGGTATATTCACGAACGTTTATCTTATAGTGAGCACGTGGTACCAGAAATCGAAGCCTAAGTGATGACGAAGACGGAACGAGACTCGTTCCTAAGGTTATGTCGGGGCATTACCTCGACGCGAAAAACAAGACGTAGGTGAACCGTGGATAGTTTAGAGCCGAGCGTCATCGGCTCGAATTCACTAACCAACCTTTAATCAAATCGCCCACTTGCTGTCGCACAAAATATTAAACTATCCAGCTCTCGTTGCGAATCGAGAGCTGGTAGTGGTTATTGTTCCATTCGGAGTAAAAGGCGGTAGTTTTTTTTGTAAGTTCCGGCAAAAATGCTACCAAGAAAAGACGGACAACTGGAGCCCTACGCCCTCGAAGATATGATCTCTGATCTACAGACGAGGAGGAGTTCTCTTGATCACGATGAGGGTGATCCTGTGGATTTGCTCAAGCAGAGGGAGAGGGATTTGGTTCTTGCTGCGGAATTGGGAAAGGCACTTTTGGAGAGGAACCAAGAATTAACAAAGCAAAGTGATGCACTTGCTGAGGAATATGCAACCAAATTGGAGGTGAGTTTTTGAGAACTGTTATTGTTATAAGCTGCCCAGATAGATTCAGCCACATGATTCTGAGTCATTCAGCTTCCACTTGTTGCACCTCTCTGGGTCGCAATGAGCTCATTGACATGGATTTTAATGTAGTTCAGAAATATATTTAAAAAAAGTAAAAGAGTAGAAAATAAGTACAAAGAAGGTTACATTTTATCAGCTGCTAAAACAAACGGGAATGTGGCCATTGTTATCTACTCTTATCTGATTTTGCGATAGAATCTTCCACAATCTGTGAATTGTATTGTTAAACTCTTGTTTTCATTTTATCTCAATATATCCCACCCAATAAGCATATAATACTTACGTCATTAATAAATCATCTCTAGTAATTTATATGTAGATCATGAAATTTAATTATCATGATCGTTGCTGCATCAATGTATTTTGATTGTCATTGTAAACCTAGTTAATTATGGCAAATGTTTTAATAGTAGACTTTGACTAATTGATTATAGTTAGTTTTTATTAAATTGTTTAACAACTGATTTACAATTCCTGTAGGTAGTAGTAGCCTGTAATAATTAGTTTATTGTTGCGTATAATTTAAATTAACAAGAAAAGATGTTTGCAGTAGTCGACTCATTTTTTATCTTTCATATCTCTCCATATTTTTCTTAATAACTTCGCGTTCCTTATTTCCATTCGTACGAGCTAATTCATTTCTTTAAGACCTAATATTCTGGTATTTGGCAAGGCAGCTTTTAGTTACAGAACTCAAATTTTTCAAACTACCCTCCTATATATTATTATTATTATTATTATTATTACACCATTAAGCCATTTCCCTTTCGGGGTAGGCGTGACTCACTCGGCAGGGGAAAGGAGTAGGGTGTGGATGGGAT
>NC_046663.1:73931981-73967636 GCF_010883055.1 Belonocnema kinseyi
CGCGGTCTACCTCTGGGTACGCTGCCATTTACTTTACCTTGATACACTTGTTTCGTTAGTCGTTCATTTGGCATTCTCTCAACATGTCCGAACCATCTTATCACGTTTAGTTAAAAGAGAATATCTGGTACTCCATTGACTTTGCAAAGTAATTTAATCAAAAAAAAATGTTTTTATTGCGGAGATAGAAAAGAACTCTATGATTTGATATATTATATTTTTATGATTTTGTAGTTTCTCTCGACAAAAGTCCTTGGGGGTTTATCAGCCAAATCTATTAAACATTATATATTTTGACAGTAAGTTGTTAAATTACTCATCCAAAGAATAACTCTTCACATCATTTTTAGAAATTTCTATGGAGGGAAATGAGTACAATCTGGTTACCTACTTGTGGTAAACTTCGCTACTTTAGACGACATTGTTCTTACTTCTTGCCGCTCATATTATGGAGATTAAGATAAATGTACCTGAAGTTCCGAACGTTCAAATGAACGAAATGAAAAAAAAAATTAATATTTTTTTTCTGAAATTAGCCTAGCGGAATTAGTTCAGCTAAGCATAAAAATGAGTATTATACGAAAAAGTCACCAAAAAATTTTTTTAAAGGTAAGGCACCCTAAAATGTAATGCAAATAGGGGCAACACAGAATGTGCCGAACGATCGCCTTTATACACTTTTTTATCCAACAAAAGATAGTGTTAATTTACCATGTCGTAAAACAAGTTATTTCAGTAGGGTAAGAGCCACCGGAAAGAATATTTAAAACCATCCCTAGAGTATCAAAATCAGAAAATCGTCAAAATGAACGCCTTCATACAATTTTTTTTCGAGTTAAAAATACTTTTTAATTTACCTTATTATAGAACAAGTTTTTTCAGGGGGGTATCTTCAGGGCGGCTCCCCCCCCTCCGAAAAGCTTGTTCTATAACAAGGTAAATTAAAAGTATTTTTAGCTCGAAAAAAACTGTATAAAGGCGTTCATATTGACGATTTTCTGATTTTGATACACTAGGGGTGGTTTTAAATATTCTTTCCGGCGGCTCTTATCCCCCTGAAAAAACTTGTTTTGTAACTAGGTAAATTAAAAGTATTTTTTACTCGAAAAAAACTGTATAAAGGCGGTCATTTCTACGATTTTCTGATTTTGATACACTAGGGGTGGTTTTAAATATTCTTTCCGGCGGCTCTTACCCCACTGGAAAAACTGGTTTTACGACATGGTAAATTAACACTATCTTTTATTGGATAAAAAAGAATATAAAGGCGGTCGTTCGGCACATTCTGTGTTCACCCTATCTGCATTACATTTTAGGGTGTTTTACCCTTGAAATTTTTTTTTTTAATACTTTTTCGTATAATACTCATTGTTATGCTTAGCTGAACTAATTCCGCTAGGCTTATTTCAGAAAAAAAAATATTAATTTTTTTCTTCATTTCGTTCATTTGGACGTTCGGAACTTCAGGTACATTTAAGATAAACTATTAGAGTTATCTTTTCTGCGTGAAAAAAAAGACACAAATTTTTCAGCAGTGTTTCAAGGCTAATAATAAAAAAGGCGTCTTAAGAGATTGAGAAGGCCCAGGTCTGGTAATAAAATGTACGTAGCAATCTGAGTTCTGATAATGTATTTTACATTAATTACAAAGAAAATTCAAAGTAAATATTAGGTGACCCTGGCAGTTTCTTTTCTAAAGGGTGTTGGAGGTTGTTTTTCCTGTGTGGATAAGTTTTATTTTATTTTTCCTTAACTTGATTTTATATTGAATTCCTATATTCCTAAGAAGATTATTTTGCGGTCTACAGCAATTAATAAATTATCGGGTAGCAGCCTTGCAGTTCGATTGAGTTAACCATAAACCGTTTATGAAATCCGATTAGCCTAATTCTTTATTGTTGGACCACTAAGCTTCTAAGGAAAAATTTACGAAGCAAGCCTAGGGATTCTAAATCATTTACAGAAAATAGAACACATTCTTGGTATTATTTTTCCATTTATCATTCACAATGGCACTAAAGAATTACTATCAAAAATTTTTTTAAATGATCCTACTTTGTATCTAGAGAAGAGTTACAAACTTAAGTATGTTTCTAGTATTGATCGAACTAATTCCATAAAAGCTCTGATCTGTTCGCATGTTCAGTCTTCACTGCGCATTCTAATGTCATTAGGTTTCCCAGACAATCAGTCACATCATGATGTAAAAGTTCGATAAAAATATCATGTGTGTCAAGGTCAAGTTCGAAGTTTGATTTATCAAGAAAGGAATTTCTAAATGAAAGTAATTGACATAATTAATCAAAACAAATAGATAATACTATTTGACAATAAAAATTTAGTTTTTAAAGACTTTAGTATGATGTTATTTAAAAAAAGAAAATTTGATGGCTGCCTACATTTAGATGCTACTGTCATTTATATTCATCGAATGAAGGTTGATGGAATGGTTATGTTGAAATCGTGTTTAGAATGTTGATTAGTATATTTTTATATCCCCTTGAAAAATGCCAGAAACAACTGAAACCTCTTAATGCATTACACAATGGTTAATCATTTCTTTTTAAATGTTTCATTCATGTAAAGGATCTTTGGTAAATTCAATCGGAAAACTTAAAATTATGTGAATCTCCTCCTGATTCATTAAATTACATTTCAATGCTTTCGAATGTTTAACTTCAAATGTACCTGAAGGTCTGAACGTTCAAATGAACGAAATATTTTTCTTCATTTATATTTTACCCATAAATATTTTCCAACTGCAATTTAAAATGCGCATTATGATTCTGTTCCAATAATAAATTATTTGCAATATAAATGAACGAAGACTTTAGCACTTTTTCTGAATTACAAAGTCATCAGTAAAAAAGTTCATTCATTTGAACGTTCAGAACTTCAAGCACATTAACTTCAATTATCAAGAAAAATATCAGAGTTCTCGAGTTTTGTGGGTAGAAAAATGAGGTCGTGCTTCGGCGAAGCGATGAAGATCTGGAAATCAAAAAAATTGTCTGCATTCATTTAAAAGAAACGTGAAAGACTCATTACGGTCCAATTTGAGTGCATTTACAATTGTTTAACTTTTGAGTTGCATTGTGGAAAGTGAATCGAAAAAGAATGAAAGTCAGCCGTACATGTGAGTAAATCTAATACTGTACATTTCTCCTGAATCTCGCCGGAATCGGGCCACCTAGTAATAACTATATAATTGACTAGGTATTTGAGTGCAAAAAATTGCAATGATTACGTAGTATTGACGTCTTTCTTGCTACCGTACGAGAATTACGTTATAAGTTTTCCTTCAGCTGCTTGGTGGAATGTGTTTCAATATGCAAACGAGATTTTAGCTGATGAAAAAAAAAACAGAAAGGAAAAGATTCATAACAAAATGTACAGTTCTACCGACTTTGAAATATGTTTGTGTGGTGTGTGTAGTAATATGCATGTGCATTCAGTTAAACGAAAGAGATTTAATGAAGAAAAAGAAATACTTGAAAATGTCACATTTAATTGTTTAGTGATAGTAGGAATAGAAAAATCGTGTTAGAATTACTCAGAATTCTTATCAGTAAAGACAAGAAGCCTTGTACTTGGTCGTGAAAAAACGGGTTTTCTTTTATCAATACAATTTCCCCATCAATGATTACGTGAATCGCATTCACAATATATGTTTTTTCCTTTAATCGTATTTGGCTTTATACGTTGAATTGCTCTATAACAAATGAAATTTACAATCGAGGTGAACAATTATTTACAGTTTATAAATAGTGGACAAGAAAATAATATTTTTAATTTGTTTTTATAATTTTTTCTGTATAAAAACAGATAAAAATATCAGTGTTTTATGCATGACCGTAAAATGGGGAAAAGTTAATCAGCAATAAATTCGCACCAAGTAAATTTCAAAATAAAGACTGACAGCTTTACCAATTAAAAAAAATGATAATCTTTAATTTTTTGCCGTAGGAAATTTGATATTTAGTTTAAAATATTATTTAGGAGGTGAGCAACTTTACCTCGTTTTACGATATATAACATCTATATAGAACTTTTTCACCTGGGAAAACTGTATTAATTTTTTTATTTCATCTACTGTGATTATAATTTATTGTTCGTAATATACTTCTAGGATTATTTTAATATTTAATAAACAATTATTTATTAATGCCCACTATTTTTTTATTATACTATAACAGTTTAAATTCGCAAATTCATTGAGATTTTAATTACTTATAACAGTGTGAGTGCATTGTGAGGGACTATTGAGATTATTGCCATACATGTGAGAGAAAAGACTTAAAAACGGGGAAACTTGTTATGCAATAGTATAAAGTGAGACTAAATGAACTAATATAATTAAAAATTAGTGTTTGTAAGGTAGGGGTCAAAATTGAGGTGATAGATGTCTGAAAGGCAAGCAAGCAGACAGGCAGAGCGTGATGCCGGGCATTGTCTCTCCCATTAGGTTATGTTGCCCAACTGGCTTATTTCCACGCTTTCATGGAGCTCACGAAAAAGAACCCGAATCCAGTATGACTATGAGCTTACAAACAACATAGTTCCTATCAACTAGCGTGCTCCTCCAAATCTAACATAATAATCAATTCTTTCTGCACTCTACAATTGCATTGCTGATTCACTTACTGGTCTTATCTTGAGAAAAGATAATAATAATACGAGACTTTTAACCATAGGATTTCTTCACTTTCCTCATTAACATTTAACACTCTATGGCTTTAAACTACTTTTTATGGTTTTTTTTTCAAATTAATTAATTTTCCTTTCACTGTGTCAAACAATGGCGCAGTAAATCCATCGTATCAACAGTATAAATAGAAGCGTTAAAAATTTCAAAGTGAAATGTTAATGGTAATATAAAATTACAAAACTGTTACAATTTAACAGCTTCAATTTTGTAAGGGTTGTAACTTTTACATATTTAAATACACACGTGTATGAGTACTACTAATCTTCGTGAATTACTACTTTTAATAACGTTCACCATATATGATAATCTAGGTTAGGCTAATACTGAACACTTTATGCTTGATCAATTTTAAATTATGAATCACGAAATTCAACTTTTCCAATTTCAATTCCTTTACATTATAAAAAGGAGACTGCACCAAAATTGAATAACAAACGTTTCTAATATTTTTAACATAAGAGTGAAATTAATGTTTATCGATGACATAATCGATATCAATAATGAAAATGTAGTTTCTATCGAATTTTGTAAACCTTTCTTTTATAGAAGTTTAAAAGTAATGATCTATTCGTCAATACTAAAAATCCATATCTGGAAGCTGAATTATCGACTCAGTGTGACACCTTATAAAAAGCTGAAGGATTTTTTTTTAAATTTCCCTTTGGTTCTTATCATAGGGAGATCAAATGCGAATTTCGAAGTTAGTATTCTGAAAAACTAGTTTTTATTACATTTGGAACATTCTAAATATGCATATTATCAATTTCGTCCTGCCGTACAATCATTCGTCGATAAAAACTTGTGAAGCGTATTTAAATACCAACAAAAGCCTTCTCTTGCTCTTTAATATAATTAATCATTCCTCGCAATGATTTTAATTACAAGCTTCTCGCCGATCCTTGATATAAAGTAAACTTGTGAAGCGCTACGTATTTCTATGGAGACCATACGTGTTCTACCATTCGAGTCATGTGCGTAATGCTATTCATAAAAATAGTCCTATCGTGATTGCTTCTGCACTTGTGATCTGATTTGTGCGTGCTTTTAGAATGGAAGCAGGAGTGAAGATTGCCAGGTCTGGATCATATCATTTTGTCTAGGTGTATTTTTTATACCTTATCTGGCACAAGAACCAACCAATGGAAGCGGCTCCTAATGTGGTGCATTTTTATTCAAAGAAATTTAAACATTCTGAAAGAACTTACACACAATTCAATTAATCTAGGTATGACGTGATGGCCGGAGAAAAGATTTTATCATATTTAAAGTGATTATTTTATGTTTAACCTAAAAACCTCAAACTATTTTTTGATGTTTTCTATAGTTATCAATTCAGTACGACAAAAGCAATAAAACATCAAGTATTTTGCAGTAAACTTATAAATTTCGTTCTCGTATCTATATTTTGAAGTTTTTTAAATGCTTTACTTTAGTGTTCTATATTCTTAAGTAAAATTAATTAAATTTGACGTAAACGTGTTAAATCATGCACTATGAATCCGCACGCAATGTAGCGCACGACATTTAAATTTTTGTACAGATAAACAAATACATATTTAAACAATAAACGTGGTTGCCGGGTAATTTCAAAATGCAAATTTTTTGATTTCAGTGATTTTTTACACGTTTTCTTGACCTAACGATCACGAGGTGAATTTAGATTATGGCAAAATAGTGATGATTGGGCTTCTGTTGTACTTTTATTGTACTTTTATTTGTAAAATTTCACTTGAAAACCATAAACCAGTATTTGGTGGAGGGCACCAATGCATACTAATTATAAAGCACAAATAATTCTATTTGTGTCGCTTCGAAACAAAAGGAAATGAAATTAATTTGACATGGTAACCATACACAATGTGACGGGAAAACATTACCATATGATTTTTGTTGTAGGGAAAGATTATTCTGAAATGGGAGAGGGAGGTTTTCATTATTACATGTATTTAGTATAAACAAAATGAATAAAAAGTCATTGAAATTTGCATTGTTTAGTCCACATTTTTTTCTATCATACAGCCATAGTAAAAATTAAAGGATGCACTTTAAGATAATTATAGAAATGTGGATACTAAATCATTGGGGAATTGCGAATTTTCGAAAATGAGAATGCGTTTCTTATAAAGACGAGAGATCCATAAGTAAATCACGTTTCTTTTAAAGTTGCAGCTTTGTAATACAAATGAAAGAATGAAAGCAGGGGCGACTAGCCTACTATTATCCCTAGTTACTATATTTATAAATACTATATTCTCTAGGAGTTTATTAATATTATTCTCGCTTCTCTGTCACAAGAACCAATTAGAGGAAGAAGATTTAACTGATATAATCCTTATTTCAGAATTTGAAATCCATGATTGATTAACAAAACTATGAAAAAATGTATTAAAAGAAAAAGTAATAACACTAATAGAATTACATCTTGTAAATGTATTCCAATTGTTCCCAATGCCTTTCCTGGTACTTAAAGCCTCTCTAAGCAGGTGCTATGTGTAATTTCACATTCGCAGTAACACGATGAGCGTTGCGTGACGAGATCATGAGTAGAAAAAACATTCGTATGTACGTGTACATCATTTTCTGTCATACCCATTGCAATTATGGAGACTTTCGTGATATTAAAAGAATTTTCTATTCATTGCATATAATATTGTTTATTATGTTCTACAAAATAACAATTGGCATCATTTTAAACTAACATACATATATGGGTAAAAATTAGAAAGTTGTCAATATCGTGTCTCTGAAATAGACTACGCTTGTGTTTAGAGCAATACTGTTTTTAGTTACGGGGCCTTATTGAGTCTATTTTTCCTCACAATATTCTATGTATAAATTCTTTTTAATTTACTTTATATAAAAATAAATTCGATTAAATCTGAGTAAATGTCAGCCGATAAAATATCTTTGAATACCTTTATTCAAATTTATAACATTATATCTTTTAAAAGAAAGCTTAAGATTCATAGTTATAATCACTACTTAAATGTCCCCGAATTTTTATCTCATCAGGTTGCAAGATAGTTTTTCATTAATTTCATGGTTCAAGAATATAATTCCTACTTTTAAATTGATTAGTAATTGAAGATTAATATATTTGGAGATATGCACATTAGATTACACTTAAAGTGTCTTTATTTGACCACAATTTTTATTTTAGATAGAATAATGTAATCTAATAAATGTGCTTAATTAGATGAATTTTAAGTGTAAAAAGGATTTATGTTGTTCTCAAATAGTTTTTACAAAATAAAACTTTATTGAATAATTTTAACATTTTTATTGATAACATAAATATTATCCTTGAGTTTAACTTAAATATAAGTGCCAAATGAAAGTAATACTGAAATTTTATTCATATATCCAAAGAAGATTTAGTTTTTATAATTTTACTGTAGTTCTCATATAAAAATACGCAATGTCCATGGCTACGGAATTATCCGTAACTCTAACCCCTTGTTTAGCTCCTCAGGGCTGACTTTATGGAAAATTTCATATCCATGAACAGTGCATTAAGAATAATACAAGAACTTGATTATTGAATTCTAAGAAAAATAAAGAATTAGCGTTACGAGCCTGTATAGCAAGAAATGGGTCACTATTACAGTAGGACGACCATAATGTATTCTCTCTTTTGTCCTTTGTTTTTCCATTTTTTATGCCATGGGACAATAGAATAGTGAAAACAAAGTAACAACTGGGAATCCATGAATGCATCTTTTTGGCGAATTTCTCGCGTGACAAGTTTTTTTTTGTTTATGACACAAATTATATTTCTGGAAATTCAAATACTAATTTGCCAATAGTTCGGAGGTTAAATTAATAATCAGTACCTCAAAATAGGTTAGTATGGGTAGTTTTAACAGAAAAATATTAGAATTAGTTATGAACGTGCTTTTTACATCATTTGCATTTTTCTGATTTTTTTTTTGTTTTTCAGGGAAAATATGAAATCTTTAAAGTGTTCTCAGAATTATATTTTGTTTTTGGACTGACTAGGAAGCAGCTTTTCCACAAGGTTGCAACCATTTACCCAAAAATTCGGGAAAATCATCAAAATAAACAATTACCCGAGTGTTTTTTACATTCTCATTCATGAGAGTGTCGTGGAATCGTCCAAATTTTATATCTCAAGTTTTTAACGGATCTTCACCTTTTATCACTCGTAGATTTCGAAAATCATAACAAAAATAGGAGTCTGTATGTCTGCATGTTCAATTGCCTGTATGTTGTAGCCACGCTAACTTTTTTAGGATTTGACGAATCGAATCAGCCATTGATTCACTTTTTGAGGGTCCCAAAATACAGGTCTAATTTTTTAACCAGATAAGTCCCACCAAAACTTAAAAATGTAGAGCATTTTTAAAAATCGAAACAAAAAGTTTTTAAGAGTTTCAGAAGCTTTTTTTCAGTGATTGTGGCATTTTTGGTTTCGAATGTAATATTCTGAAAAATTCTTTTATTCTAATTTTTATCAACATCATATAACTTTTTTCATATTTTATTTTGGTTACATCGTTTCATTTTTCAAACAAAATCGTCTTTGTAGAACATAATCGTTAAGTGCGAGTGTGCCAATGAGAATGCAATCTTTTTCAAAGCCGCAGGTGCTTCAAAAAACTTCTTCAAAGTCACTTTGAAAAACAATTTCAGTTGGCATTCGGTTTTCGATGGGAAGTAGCGCGACAGCGTATACCTCACAGAAAAAAAAACAAAAGTGAATTTTTGTTGCGGCTAATTTTCAAGCAGATAAATCAAAAATGTTCCGCATTAAAAAAAACAAGATTCAATACAGTTGACATGGTAACCGGTCCAATGTGGTGGGTAAACCTTAACACGTGAAGTATTTTTTGTTGCAGGTAAAGGTTTCTCGGAAATCGCTGTAAAGATTATATTTTGTTTTTTCTGTGCTGCACACGTAGTATGTAATATGTATTGCATGATTTTTTGGACACAATGTAATTTTTTCTCATGAAAACAAGTAGGATTAGGCAATCTGGTATAAGTTAAACTCTTTAATATTAGTCCAATTGCATCATAGGTTCTTTATAAAGGCGAAAGCGATCATTTACTTGATTCTTACCTCGCTATTGAATTCGGATTGCATTTCATCGCTCCTGATATAAAAAGAGTGGACCCCGAGTTTTTCTCGCTCGGTGTGTTTAGTCACTGAAGGTAATTAAATAATTTACTGCAGCAACTACCCAAGCGTACCTGGAAGTTGTTTAATTAAGTAAAGTCTGGAAAATTAGGCCAATAAATACTCACGGAATTTAGTAACTCTGTGACATTGTGACAAGTAAAAAAGTGTTCATATTTGAGAAACCCACGCAAGTTTATTTTAGTACAGTAACAATTTGAAATTTCAGCTCATTTACCAAAAATAGATAATTACATCTTCACTGGCATAGTTTAACAATTTGTTAATTAAACTATAAAATAATATTAATACCAAATTTTTGTATTTTATAGTATGCATTATCTAAAATAACAGAAAAGAAAAGTAAGTATAATATTGTTGAAAATGGATATGATTATTTCAGAATTAATAACTAACAGTTTTGTATAGATAAAAAAACAGTTGGATTCAATAAAAAAATACAAAAATTCAAGGAAAAGCACTAACACATAACCTATTATTGTTCAAATATTGTTAATGTACTATGAAAAATAATGATTTTTGTCTTGGCAATAGCAATTTCAGGTAAAAAACAGTAATAATAAAATAACAAAATATTGCAAATTCTATTTTAAAGACGTAATCATAACCTAAAACGGTTCAACAATGTTTATATCTTCTTAGAAATAAAATGTTTTATTATTAAAAGTGCCGATTTCCAGATTAATATGTCAAGAAATCCACAGATTGTACAACAACCCCGAATTTAATAACTGAATGATAATCTGAAAAATTCTATAATTTTTTTATTACAAATACCAATTTTCGAAGTAAAACACTAAGATAACTTAAAATTGTTAAAAAATTATGAATCTTGCTTGAAAAGTTTGAAATAAGAATTACAAATTTTTTAATATTATTTAAATCATAAAGATTTTGTTATTAAAAATACTCATTTTTATCTAATGATTTTTGTTCAAAAACAATGTTTAACACTCATTTCGATTGAAAAGCACAAAAAGGTTTAAAAAGGAGTATGTTTCCAAAAATTAGTTTCTTCAAAAAAAATATATTCAAGAAAGTCAATTTGTGCAACATAATTACACAAAAGGAGTTAAAATTAGAGAAGTATGTATGTTTCTAAATAACAGTGTAATCGGCTAATTAAAGACAGTTATATAATAAAGGAGAAAAGAGACAGAAAAAGAAGAAAACAGACAACCAAACTACCTCTCTATATATATGAAATTGAAATTAATCAAGACACTATTAACATTTTTTTATATATGTATTGATGTTTAATACTTCTGAAAGCTTATATAAATTTTTTAATTATTTAAACAATATTCCAAAAAAATTCTAAGTTTTTACCCTTTCTTATAAAAATGTAACAGAACTACCGCAGTTATTTTATTACACTTTAAGAAATCGTTTTTTTTAAACTAATTGTATTATATCCCAAAAATAAAATAAAGGAAAATTCAATTTATGATAAAAAACTTATCCTTTTGTTGTCTTTGAATTCAGTGAGAAAAAGAAAAATACCCAAACTTTGTCACAGCTTTTAGAAATATATTGTTTTTTATTAGTTTTAAATTTATCTCGTCAACAACATCTGTAGATTTGCAAATAACTGTACGTAGAAAAAGTTCTTTATAATTCATTGAAAATTAATATTAACCGACCGAATTTATTTGATCTTTTTTCGATTTCACGCAAAGCCGGATAAAAATTAAATAAAGAATAAAGAAAAGAGGGCGAGGTGGTTTGGTTGTCTCTTTTCTTTTCTTTCTTCCTCTTCTTTCCTTTGTTAAAGATCTGTTTCTATCATGAGCCGATTACACTGTTGTTTAGAAACATACTTCTCTAATTTGAACTCATCTTGTGCAATTTGGTACACAATTTTACTTTCTCTAGTTGATTTTTTTAATCCTCTTCGTAATTTAATAAACAGAAACATTAAGCCACCATACCTTGCTGCCATTCTCTACAGTTCAAAACTTTTTTTTTGCAAAAATCAATGAGTCTTTTTTGTCAGTTTTATTAATTAAGTTAAAAATAACGTAAAATTTAACTTTAATTTGAAAAATGTCAAATTTAACGTGCATAAAAGAACGTAAAGTAAAGAAAAGCTGATTAGCTTTTTGACAACAATGATTGCGAGGTTTTCGAAACTGTTCGTGACACCTTTTAAATAAAAAAAGTAGAATTTATTCAAAAAAGTTAGTTTACACTCAAGTAAATGCATTTTCTACAAAGAAGATTAATTTTATACATAAAAAGACGAATCTCAAACAAAATAGTTACATTTTTAAACAAAGAGATACATTTTAAACTATAATGATCAATCTTAAACCAAAAAATTGCATTTTTCATTAAGCAGCTTAATTGTTAACCAAGTAGTTTGACGAAAAATATAATCGTATATATGGAGAGCAAAAAATAGATTTATTTTAAATCTGAAAAAATTGAATTCATTCAAAAAGACGGAATAAATTTTTAACAAAATATATTGAATCCTTAAACTAAAAATATTTTTATTTAGAACCAATCAAAAAAATGGATGAATTTTCAACAAAAAAAGATTTTTTAGTAATGAAAGAAAAAAAATAGGCAAATTATAATTTGAAAGTAAAAATATTTTTTATTACGAAATAAGAATTTTTAATAACTTTACTCTTAAGTGTATTTTTTTATTTGCTTAAATTTTATATAAGTATAATGTTTTTAGGTTTATCTTTCAGAAATCTTTCAATGTTTTAACATATTCTTAATCTCTTCAAAACTTCAAAAATTTCTTATTGTCTTTTGAACTGACTCAAATTATTTCTAAAATTGTCTTAAAATCTTTCGGAATCTTTGTTGGCAATTTTAGATATCTCTTGCATTGTTTTAAAATCTTTTTAAAATCTTTTTAAAATTCCTCTTAATATTAATTTTTCAACAGAAAGAATCACTTCAAAATATTTAAAAAACTTCAAAATTCCATTTCGATATCTTAAAAAAATCTATATTTTGTTTAAAGTTTTGTGAAATCGTGTAAAAATTTTTTTTTTTGTAATTTTCTTACAACTCCTAAATATCTTGATATGATTTGAATTTTTTCTAAATTTATATAATGTGTTCAAGGGATTGTGAATAGAAGCCTTTTGTCATTTTTGAAATATTAGGTCAAAAAGTTAAGAACACAATTTTGCCTTTTTATCAAAGAATTATTGACCATTTAAAATTTGCCTTTTAGAAATAAATATTTGGAATAAAAATTCCTCATTTGCAAATTAGGATTTACGAAATTCCAGAAAATTCGAATGAACGAATTAACCAATCAGGTATTCAACAGCAATGAACGCGAGATTACCGAAAGTTCGTTTTTTGATAGTATAATTAAAAAAAAAAAATATGAGTCACAGTAGAATAAAATATGTTTATGAGAATCTCTATAGTTTTCCCATTCAATTTTGTATAGTAGTTAAAAGTGTAATACTGTTTAAATTCATCCTGTTTATAAATCCATTGTTTGCTTCATTGAAAGGATGTCTTCCATAGGGTAATTGTTTAAACATTGTTGCAATTTTTTTGCAAGATTATGCATCTAAAACGAAATAAAATTTCCTCTCCATTTTCTCGGAAGTTGTTCACATTTTCCAATCCAACATTTTTGTAGAAATTCAGCAACTCAATAGCCAGAAATTATTTTGTTTTTCAATTAATACTTCTCTAAAACGTTGAATAATTTGTTCAGTGACGATGAAAGGCGGGTAAGCGCGATCGGCAATAGTCGGGCAAAAAGCCTAACCACAGCTGACAAAGTTCTTCGATACCGATTTGACAGCAAGACTTAGAAATTCAGGATTTCACAGAATCCTGGGAATTTCGCGCATGTGACCATTTACCATTACAATTGTCTCATAGCGATCGAGCAGCGCGCACTTTGACGACTTCCGAGCGACTTTCATCTTCTTAATCGCGGTTAATCGGTCGACTTATAATGCGCTATTGAAGGTGATACCATGAACTTTATTCATCTTCATTCATCTGTATCCTGCTTGCATGTTTTTCTCACGGATTGCATAGAATTGCAATTAACACTTTTACAAATTCTAATTTACGTGTGAATCTCGTGCGTAATATTTCACTTCTTGATTGAAGATAATACTATATGTAGGCTAGTGGACTTCAGCTCGAACGCAGACTTTTTAATAGGATGAAGAAAGGAGTTATTTTATCGAAGAATGTAGCGTAAACAGAGCGTTGGAGATGATCCGAATTGGTAGGCGTTTATTTGTAATTTTCGTTCATGTTCTGCCTAATAATTATTAGGCTATTATTAGGATTTTCGAAAAGCTTTAAATTGGAGCCGTTAACGTAGTTGTGTCAAAAATCAGGTTTCTGAAACATAAAAATTTCTAATATTCTAAAATTTTTTTAAAATATCAATGATGTCTTATGCATTAAAAAAATATTACTTTTTACAAAAAATGTTAAAACTTACAAAATTTTTAATAATATTTTTTGCATTTAATTTTTTTTACTGTTGCTCGTTACTAATTAAAACAATAAGGTTGGATTTTAATCAATCTTGGCTTATTATTTCGCGGAAAACATTGTTTGCAACAAGTCAATAATCAAAAAATACAGTTATTTATTTATTTGCATTACAAAAATTGTTCAAGGCTTTCACTCATACAAAATACTTTCAAAATTGGAAACAGAAGAGTTTCTTAGAAAGAACTTTTTAGAAATGTTTTCTCTGAAAAAAAGAATCCATGATTTATTAAAATCAACAATTTTTTAAAAGTTGTCAAGAAGCGATAGTATGATGAAATTCAATTGCAAAAACAGTCTTAAAATACATCTTTTTGGTAAGTTTTGAATTTTTGCATAAAAAAATATTTTGTGTTTAAAATATAATCATCAATATTTATTTGCATCGTAATGTACGAATACATTCTAAATCATGCAGTCTCGCTGGTGAAATGTTCAGGATTTGCTGGCCAATAAAATGTTTTTGTACTCCAAATAAAAAGGGCTACTTATGTTTTTTTATTAGCAGAGTGATATTTTTACATTTTTTACGAATATTAAAAAAGTTTAAGGTTAAAATGAGGTTTTTGCGAATTTTACTTTAAAAACGGTGCCATTTTTGGGATATTAAGATTTTTCTTGTTTGAGATTATCCATTTTTCTTGCATTCCTTTGAAATCGTCAAGAAAATAAATAAATAAATAAAAAATGGTAAGGTTATTTCGATTTTTTGAAAACAATTAATTTTTCCTTAAGCTGAAACTTTTTTCTATAAATTTCTCCTTTGACATTTTTTGTTTTTCGGGAGAAACAAAATTATTAGTTTTTCTTAAAAACGTTGTCTTTCTTGCAATTTTTTGTAACTGGGGTTTTTCTTATTTTATTTTGTCACGTTTCCTTTCACTCTTTTCAAACCAGTGGCAAAAACAGAGAAATAATAAATAGTGGTAAATTTATTATCACGAAGACAAAATTTTAAACCATTCTTTTGTTTTTGCTTAAATTTTCAGCAAGAATATGTACTAATATAGCTGCTTACTCTATATTTCTTATTGGTATTCCTTCGTTTTTCTGAAGAAAATTGTTTTGTTCAAAATCTTGGCTTCTTTGCAATCTTTCATATTTTCAGATTTTTCCACCTTTTTCAAAAAAATTCACTTTTTTAAAACCGGAGAGGCAAACTAAGAAAGAATAAAAAATAGTAAAGCTATCTCGATTTTCTGAAAACTTAAGAGAAGTTCGAGACAGGCTAAATTTTATTTTTCGCGAGATTAAAACGTCAACCTGTGTGATATTTTTCTTGACTTTACAGTATTTATTGACGTTTTGAGTTAAGCGTTCAAATCATTCTGTCAGAAATCGAATATAATTTAGTTGTCCAGATTATGAAAAAGTGCATACAAAAGTGTTTATAATTTGAAATAAGTTTTTATAAAATGGAAATAGCTTTGCCATTTTTCATTCTCGAAAGAGTAAAAAGGCTTGAGAAACTGAAACAAACCAAATTTTTTAATCTGAATAATATTAGCTTCTATTATTGCGAATAAGTTCAGAAAAAGGTGGGGGTTTTTGAGAATTTGTTGTTTTTGAAAAAAATCAGAATATCTTCACCATTTTGGATTGAACTAAAATGAGAAATATCTTAATACCTCAAAAGTTGCAAAAATGACTATGGGCGGTAAAAAAACGGGCGTCCTAATTATCTACGTTCAAAAACATAATTCATTGGAAATCTAACACTGAACAAGTCACAAGCACAAACCTGCATTATTTGAAATGGATTCAGTCCATTTTGAAATATAAAGCTTAAATAAGATTGAAATATTGTAAAAGGTTATGAATTTAAAAGGCAGTTTCTACACTATACAGGTACAGAAAAAATCTAGCTAGTCTTACCAAAATTTTGGTATACATAGCCACGGTCAATTTGAATTGGAAAATGTTTGAGATTAAATAGATTCAAAATTAAGCAAATATAAGATTGATAAAAAAAGTCCTTTAGAATAAAAGTCTTTTTACAAAAAGTTTTCAGTTAAGCCTGACAAACCCCCGATTTAGGATCAAGGCCTTTGTAGACATACCTGAAACCGTTCTTATATCGGAAGTTGAGCGCAATTCTTCAATAGAAATAAACACTAATTATAATGCTAAATCGTCAGCAGCAAAAAAAAACGAGCGATCATGGGTGTTGAGTAAAAAAAATTAACTTGACAATCTGCTTCATTTAGTATATAAATTTCCTGTGTTGCACTTATGCTTGTTTTAAAGTGACATAATTAATCCATACTTATAATTGCAAGGCGGAACTTGTTAGAAATGAAAATAATTACTAGGAAGTGTACTATAATTTAAAAATGAGGAGTAAAAAACTTCCATTTTGAAAATTCTACATTCATAATTCTTTTTTATACTGAATATTTTCTGTGCTTGCTTATTTAATTTAAAATTTTGGTTATATTTTACAGCCGATTTAGATTCTTTGCAGGATTAGAATTTTACCGTTGTGATGAGTCTGACCTTATACTTGATTGGTTTCTGGCGCATTGTCTTTCTTTTAACGCTCTTGCGTGCGTTTCACAGGAAAGAATTTTTTAAATCCTTTGCAGTGCACTTCCTGCCTTTGAAAACCAGGTCCGGAACGTCATCATCGCTTTAGACTTTATTACGTTAATAAACCTCGTAATGAGGTTCAGAAACGTCTGAAAAGTAGGATGCACTTATTAAGAAGTTAGACAACTATTATTTTTTAAAATAATGATTATTAATTCCGAATTAAAAGCGTTTGAAATTTAAAAAATATATTGAACGACTTTGAGTTGAAAACGTTTCAATTCCAAATATTTCTGATCAGGTACAATTTTGGAAAAGGACAATATTTGTAATTGAATGAAAAGGAATTAAAACAAACTAATTTTTGAATAAAGAGTTTAAAATTGCATAATTTCAAGTTAAGAAATTTTTAAAGAGCGCCTCTGAAAATCAAAAATTTTCACAATAAAATGTTGGAAATTAGAAAATTACATTAAAAAGGAGTTGAAACTGTATCATTACTATATAATTCAATATTTCAAAATTGCACAATTCTATAGGTATGCTAAGCTGGCACAACACAATCAAGGTATAGAGATATAATCTATTTCATAATTTAGGGCTCATTTAATGCTAATTTGGGCCATTTTATTTTTTGTAAAAAATAGTGTTTGCGTTAGCTTAACGTTAAGCTGGCTGAAGATTGCTGTAAAACGTGCTAGAAATCATTTCACGGAAAATTTGCCTTATACAATAATTCAGGGCTCATTTAGGGCTCTGGGAATATGATAATGAAAAATGAAAAAAATGGTTTAAACAATTATTGTTTAAACAAATTTGCCAAGACAAAATATTTTCTTTTCTTTTCTCGTGCATAATTTAAGGCTCATTTAAGGCTCCTGAAAAATCATCGACCGAAGGTCGCGCGATATTTCCTTGCCCTTTTTTCTTGTTATGCATGATGTTGTGCCACCTTAACGTTATAAAAAATACATGAAGAAAACCATAAAACCCATTTTTATCCTCGCATAATTGAGGGCTCACTGAGGACTAAGATGGGCCCATAGTCCCAAATTTTGGGCTCTAGTATTTTTTGTAAAAAATACTGTTTGCAATAGCTTAACAATAAGTTGGTTCAAAACTTCTGTAAAACGTAATAAAAATGATCTTACTGAAAATTCACCTTGTAGAATGGTATAGTGCTCATTTAGGTCTCTGGGAATATGATAATTAAAAATTAAATAAAAATGTTTAAACAATTATTGTTTAAACAAATTTTCCAAAACAAAATATTTTCTTTTCTTTTCTCTTGCATAATTGAAGGCTTATTTAAGGCTGCTGAAAAATTATCGACCGAAGTTTGCGCGATATTTCCTTTACTCTTTTTTTTTGGTTATATATGGTGTGTGCCACCTTCACGTTATAAAAAACATGAACAAAAGTATAAAACCCATTTTTACTCCTCGCATAATTTAGGGCTCATGCAGGACTAATTTGAGCCCGTAGTCCTAAATTTTTGGCTCTAGTATTTTTTGTAAAAAATATTGTTTGCAATAGCTTAACAATAAGTTGGTTCACGACTGCTGTAAAACGTAATAAAGATGATTTTACTGAAAATTTACCTCGTCAATGAGCTCTAAATTATGTGAGGAGTAAAAATGGGTTTTATGGTTTGGTTCATGTTATTTTTATAACGTTAAGGTGGCACAGCACCATATATAACAAAAAAAAGGGTAAACGAAATATCTCGCGACCGTCGGTCGCCGATTTTTCAGGAGGCTTAAATGAGCCTGAAATTATGCAAGAGAAAAGAAAATATTTTGTTTTGGCAAATTTGTTTAAAACATTTTAATTTAATTTTGAATTATCATATTCCCAAATACCTTAATGAGCACTAAATTATTCTATAAAGTGAATTTTCAGTAAAATCATTTTTATTACGTTTTACAGCAGTCTTGAACCAACTTATTGTTAAGCTATTGCAAACACTATTTTTTACAAAAAATACTAGAGCCCAAAATTTAGGACTACGGACCCAAATTAGTCCTCAATGAGCCCTAAATTATGCGAAGATTAAAAATGGGTTTTATGGTTTTCTTCGTGTATTTTTTATAACGTTAAGGTGGCACAACATCATATATGAGCCTTAACGTAGGATAAAGGAATAAAATTGTTTACTTTATTTTTACTAGAATTGTTTAAACAAAAAATGTTTAAACAATTTTTTTCCATTTTTCATTAGGGGCCATTGTGGGCCACTGTGGGACCATTAGGGGCCACGTGGACACTTTAGGGGGGTGGTATGGAAAATTCCACGCTTGTCCACGGGGGGGGGGGGGGGCAAGCTAGAATTCACGTGGGCACACATTTCCCTAAATCTGTGAAAAATATACTGAAATGAGACAAGGTATACTCTAGATATACTCCAATTTTTATATTGTGCTCCCGCACAATATAATTTTTATTTTTATTTATATTTTTTTGACGACTTTTTCTTTCAAATCAAATCATGTTTAAGCTCACGTTCCTAAGCTAATTCGAATTTTTTTAGCCAATTCATCGTCCTTTCGGACTCTTTATAGTCCGGGAGCTCGCGGCAATTCTATGGACGTCACTTTAGCACTCACTAAAATTTCAGATTCTTTTGTTTTCATAGTCAACAGTTCGAAATTCGTTGACTGACTAACAGCTGTTGGTGTATTTTGCAACAATTTATTGTTAAA
This sequence comes from Belonocnema kinseyi, assembly GCF_010883055.1. NCBI lineage: Eukaryota > Metazoa > Arthropoda > Insecta > Hymenoptera > Cynipidae > Belonocnema > Belonocnema kinseyi. Next base: position 73,951,585 of record NC_046663.1, read on the forward strand.
CTCGTCAAAAATTCGAGTGAAAAAACGTCATTTTAGTACTCTTGAAACCCACGGGGAATGATTGCTTAGATGCTGAAAACTAACAATAAGTTTGATTGGCAGCTCCTGAGTGGTGCCAAAGTTAAATGGCAGACTGTCAAACATGTAAAAAATACGAGTGAAAAAATGTCCTTTTAGTACTCTTCAAACGCGCGGGGAATGATTGTTTAGATGCTAAAAACTAACAATAAGTTTGACTGGCAGCTCCTGAGTGGTGTTAAAGTTAACTGGGAAACTGTCAAACATGTCAAAAATTCGAGTCAAAAAACATCATTTTAGTACTCTTCAAACCCATCGAGGATGATTGTTTTGGTGCAAACAACTAACAAAGAATTTGACTGGTAGCTCCTGAGTAGTGCCAAAGTTGACTGACATTTTAATCAGCAACCGGAAGAAAGTTTTGTCCTTTGCATTAACTAAAATTTTAATTTATAGGATACTTCTATAAAATTAATATGTATATAAAAAAAGAAACTACGAAAATCTCACTTTTTATGCAAATTCACAGCTCGCAACAATAAGTTTCAAGAGTACTAAAATCACGTTTCTTGATTTGAATTTTTGGCATGTTTGACAGCCTGCCAGTCAACTTTGGCACCACTTAGGAGCTGCCAATCAAACTTCTTGGTAGTTGTTTGCACCTAAAAAATCATCCCCAATGGGTTTCAAGAGTACTAAAATTATGTTTTTTCACTAGAATTTTTGACATGTTTCACAGTCTGTTAGTTAACTTTGGCACCACAAAGGAGCTGCCAGTTAAACTTATTGTAAGTTTTTAATATCCAAACAATCATTCCCCGTGGGTTTGAAGAGTACTAAAATGACGTTTTTTCATTCGAATTTCCGACGAGTTTAACGATAAATTATTGAAAAATGCACCAATAGCTGTTATCCAGTCAACGATTTTCGAACTGTTGAAATATGAAAACAAAAGAATCTGAAATTTTAGTGAGTACTCAAATGACGTCCATGGAATTGTCGCGACCTCCCGGACTTTTTGAAAACTAATAATATCTATATTTTCATAAAATACGTCCACGTGGACAAAGTACAGGGGGGGGGGGGGGTATTTGTGCAAATTCCACGGCTGTCCACGTATGTGGGAGGGAGGGTCAAAAAGTGGTGAAAAATTGTCCACGTGGTATATGGATGGCCCCTTATCATATTCCCAGAGCCCTAAATAAGCCCTAAATTATTGTATAAGGTGAATTTTTCGTGAAATTATTTTTAGCACGTTTTACAGCAGTGTTCGGCCAGCATAACGTTAAGCTAGCGCAAACACTATTTTTTACAAAAAATAAAAGAGCCCAAAATTTGGGACCACGGGCCCAAATTAGCCCTAAATGAGCCCTAAATTATGAAATAGGTTACATATCTGTACCTTGATAGTGTTGTGCCAGCTTAACATACCTCAATTTATTGAAAAGGAAAGAATCTCTAAAACTGGATGATTTCAGATTAAAATGTCAAAAGTAGGAAAATATTAAAATTTTAAATTGTAAATATTTTCAGAATAGAATTTTGACAATTGGACCATTTAAGATTCAATGTGATGCAAATCTTATTATGTCTTATTAAAAGCATTCAAAATTGAATGATTGACATTTTTTAACTTTCTAATTTCAATCATTTGTAATGCCAATCGATTAAAGTTTTACAGTTTGAAATTCAAAACTAAATCAAATATTTTAAAGTGAAACCTGTTGAAATTATAGGATTTTCAATTATCATTATATTTAAAAAATTTCTAATTGATTCAAAAAATGTATTAAAAATCAACAAATTAATTCACCGTTCAAAATAGAAAAACTTTTATTCTCGAAAACCTTTTCAAATTTTAATTATTATAAGTAAATTAAAATAATTTAAAAATATATATTTTGTAATTATTAATTATATCTTTTAAGCTTAAGCAACTTCAATTTGGGTTGCAAAATTACAACTTATAAAATGGGAAAATGAAACTTCAAATATAATTTTCTATTGAATATCGAACAATTAATCAATATTATATTGAAAATTTTAAAATGAAAACAAAAGATTTTCGAACGTTCTCTGATAAAAAACAAATTAAATTTTTTAAATTATTGCCTAAATTTGTTATTGTTTGGACTTTATTCTGGAAGCATTTAATTCAAAATTATTTAATTACAGATCATTTAAACTGAAAATTGTCCAACATTCATGTATTTCAATTTCATAGTCTACGACTTTAAAGAATAAACAAAAATTAGACCATTATTAGGTATGAACTTGAAACCAATAATTTGAAATCTAAAATTATCAAATTTATGACTGTCTAAAATTGAAAACCAACAATTTATAATATCTAAATAGATAGATTAAAATTGATAGATTTCTTACCAAAAATATGATTTCTGTCAAAAAAATTACTGTTATTTTCTCGGTTTAAAATTGAAGAATTTTAATTATTATTAATATTCTATATCTTCAGAATAAATGAATCCTAAATTACTATATATAATTAGAATAATAATAATATAAAAAGAATAATTTAATCAAATCAATCCTACTTTCATTGTTGACAATAAATCGAGTCAATAAGACTTATTTTCTTAAACACTTAGATCGTAATTTTCAAGAAAAAATTATGCAACTTCTAACCGATTTTCTTGAGATAATGCAACATTAAATTTCAATAGGCCTTAAAAGTTAATCTATAACTAATCCTCTCGGCGTTTCTCGAACTCATCATTAAGAATTCTCTTCTGCTTCTTTGATGGGCAAGAAAACACAATAATGGATTGCTTTTTCTGTCTGTGGATAAGTTGAATTACGACTACTTACTGGGAGTTAGAGAATCGTAAATCGGGATGAATTACTCGTGAAATTTTTTGGTATAAGCCGTTAGATGACCATTAAATTTACAGGGGCATCAGAAAATATTTTATGATTAGATTTTGGAATTGATAATTGACTTGAATAGTTACACGTGAATATTTGAACACTTAAAATATTCTAAAAGAATGTACCGTATGTCGAAAAATTAAAAAAAAAATCCAAGACATCTAATTTCCAGATTTTTAAATGTTTAAATGATTTTCCCAATATTTAATAATGTTTGAATGATATAAAATTATTGTGAACAATTTTAGAACGGTTTACATTTAAGAAATTTCATCATCTTTTTAATTATTTGAAATAGATATTTCAAGGATTTCAAGAGATTCCAGTAAATTTCTTAAGTTTTCACTATTCGCTGTTCAGTGAGTATTACCGTTATTACATCAACGTTTTCTTCAATTGTCTTCATTGTGAGGTTTCAAATTAGGCTTATTTAATTAAAGGTTTTATTTCAGAATATTTGAATACTAAGACTTTAAATTGGAAACTATATAATTTTAATTCATTTTTTAAAGTATTGTATTTCAAATTTCTTTGTGACAGATAATGACACAAAGTATATGAACTCAAATACTGTTTCCTCGATTTCATTTGATAAAATCCTAAAATAAAACACAAAAAATACAAACATAATATCCAAAAAACAGTTCAAAATGCTCTCAAAACAAGGAAAATGTTGTTATTTTTAACGAAAATACGGAAATAAATTCTTTTAATTGAAATGTATGCCCAGGTACTATTTTGAATTCAATATGAAACGCTTAACACTTGAAGTAAAAATATATTGCAGATTCAACAAAACAGTTGAATTTTCAACTAACAAACAATTAGTTGCAGACCAAACAGTTGCATTTAAAACTAAACAATTGATCTTTAAAGCAAAAAATATTATTTTTCAATTTATTAGGGGCAAATCTTCTATCCAAGAAGCCGAATTTTCAATAAAAAAGTTGAACTTTCGAGAAAAAATTACTTTTGAAAAAGATATTTGAATTATAAATCCACAAAGAAGAATTTTTCAATCTGATGGTCGAATTCTTAAACATAAAGAAAAAACTTCAAACAAAAACAATTGAATTTTCAACCAAGTAGTTTAATTTTTAAACGACGAAGAAGAAAAAATCAGAAAACAGTTGAATTTCCAATCCAAAAAGGACGAATTTTCTATCCAAAAAGACGAATATTTAATATAACAATTAAATTTTCGAATAAAATAGATGCTTTTAACAAACAAAATAAAAAAGGAATTTTTTAACAAAGAAGTTGAACTTTCAACCAAGTAGTTAAACTTCTAAAAAAAAGTATTTCTCAACAAAAACTAGAATAACGAATAAAATATTTGAATTCTATCAACCGGAGAACAGATTCATTTTTAACCAAACAGTTGCACTTAAAAAAAGAGATAAAATGTCTATACCAAAGGTGATGAAATTTCAGCCAAAAAAGATTTTTCATTGAAGAGAGAGACGAATTTTCCAAACAAACGGTTGAGTCTTCAATCAGAATATATTATCTTTCGACAAAAAAGTTAATTTTCTACCAAAAACACTCAACTCGCGGTACTGCGAAATTCAGTACTGCGAAATTCAGTACTGCGAACTCCCCTTACCCCCCACTACTCATTTGTACATTTGATGATATCATCAAATGTGCAATTCAATGTAATTTTAATTTTAGTTCATAATCAAATACATTCGATACTTACGGTGGAAGATTTTATATTTGTGATGTCTTTCCACGTTTCTTTCGCTCTATTAATTTTAATAATTTTAATAATAACGATTCAAATCGTCACTACAAGCTTTCAGAAGGTAAACAGTTGACATGTGCGTACATGCATACACACACGTATCATCTAAGCAGATTTGAACATAGTAAATAAACGCAGCAGTGGGGTCCCCTCATGTGTACTCACTATTGAGGATAGACCTACGCTAAATGTTCGCAGTACCGCTACTCAAGTGTAGTTAGTTGAGTTTCAAACTAATAGCGATCAATTCTCAACCAAAAATGGAATAGCTTTTAAGTTTAAAACATGGATTTTCTACCACACAAAAACGAATCTTCAACTACTAAAATTAATTATTAATAACGTAATTCCACTTTCGATCAAGTGGTTGCATTTTTAATTAGGAAGATTAATTATCTACCAAAAAATACGAATTACAACAAAATGCATAAAATTTGTAACCAAATAGTTGAACCAAATAGTAGAAAGTAGACTTTTCAGTTAAAAATAATTAAGTTTCAACGTAAAATAGTTGGATTTTCAGAGGGATAAAAGAAGAATTTCTTTAAAGAAGGTGAAAAGAGGGGGATAGGGGAAAGATTATGAAGTCCGTATTAAAATGTTTTAATTGTCTATTAAAATCGTTAATTAAAAATTTTTTAAGCATTTAAAAAAAATTCTTATTAATATTTATCTCCCCCCCCCTAGAACGTAATTTTTAAATTACTCCATTCTCAAAATTGAAGGAGGTCATGTTTGAAAGTTTTGTCAGTAAAAAGTGTCCAAAATTAGTTATGCCTTTACTGGAGATAAGTAATTTAATTTAGAGTATAAAATTGGATCACTCAAGAAAAACCCTAATTTGTCTTAACCTACTCTCCATACCTAAATTCTGATCAATCACACATTTTAGGAATGGAGAGAAAAGAAGAAAGAGACCGTGACTAGAGTATAAAGACATAAGAGACACACCCAGAAAATGATTGGGTTAAATCACAAAATTTCTATTTGCACGGAGAAAAATAGATGTTAGCACAGACTATCTAGATATTAATAGGTAATATCTTAGCGATTTAACTATGGGACAGAAATGTAGATACTGAAGTAGAGCATCCGTAGATATTCAAAAGAAGATTTTAACTGACAATATCCAAGATATTAAAGGGCAGAATCTATGATATTCAAGAAATATTTTTTAATTGTGCAAAAATTACCTGTAAAGCATGCCATTTTCGGTAAAATGAAAAAGAATGTTAATATCGTAGTCCTCTGTTTTGAAAATGCGAATCCTCAAGCATTCGCCTTTTTGCATAATTATGCGATTTTTGTGTTAAACAGATAACACACTGTTTAAGGCTAATATGAAAGATGCCTGTAGCTGAGTCCTCATTTTCTTGAGAAAATTATAACATATCCGAAAACATTTAATCCATTTTCCACCAAAACTTATAGCGCAATAGATATCCGAAAAACCACAATACACACGATGAAAGCTCAAAATACAGACAAAATCTTTTGTCGCCACGCCACACGTCAGCGACCTTGCTCCGATAAAATTTAGCTTTTTTAATATCTTAGATATCAACTGTTAATATCACATGTTTTATACTTTCAATATAAACAGATATTGCCGTTTAATATTTTGTATGTTGAATAAAAGATATTAGATAGTATGTCGTAATATCTATATATTATGGTTAAATGTCAAAGTTTTTAATATCAGCTTATCAATATCTATTTTTCTCCGTGTGTTCGACCATAGAATATGGTTATTATATAAGCAATAAAATATTTGGTTGAACCGACCAAATTTATTGTTTGTTTAACTAAATCTTTTCGTAAATGGAGTATTTGGTTGTTTCAAGAAAAAAATTTGGTTAGGTCTATCAAATGTTTTGTTGAGTCGACCAAAATTGAAACAGTTTTCAGTTAAAAAAATTTTTTCTGCCTGCAGATTTAGCAAAATGGAATTAAATAAAAGGGAAGAGCACAACTTTGGGCAGCGAATCGTAATGTGCTGTAACTATCCTTCTCCGATTACGGTTTGGTAATTCGATAGGTGAGAGAAAGTCAAGAGCTTCGACAAAAAAATCAGTGCCCTTGCAAGATATGTCTGACAGTAATTCTACACCCACATTAGAGTATGAGACTTTCATGATCGCTGTCGAGGTCGCGAAGACAAACGAATTCAATGACAGCACCGGTCGCTGGTCAATTGTCAGGCTAACTATTAGTTTTACTCACTTTCTCTTCGCATCACGCATACCTGCAGTCAATAAAATAAAAATATATTCTACAACTTATTTATAATTGAGAATCTCACAAAAGAATTCTCTTAAATAAGGAAATTAAATTTAAATAAAATTAAACGATTATTTAGGAAATCATGTATTCTAGAATCTAAATTATTAAATCACTAGCAATAAATACACGCGCGCCAAGCAATTTAAAAATATATTCTCAACATAATTTGTAAATATTAAGTTCAATCGATTTTTGAAACAATAATTAATCATTTATAATTTTGAATCGAAAATCTTTTAAATCAAACAATTTTAGATTAGGTCAAATTTTGAACAAAGATAATATTTCAAATGCATTAGGAAACAATTGAGCTTGTATCATTTCCAAATAAAAGCATTTAAAATTTAATAATTTAAAATTAAACATTTTTAAATCAGATGCTGTCAAAATTGAAAAATTTCTGATCAAATTTTGATGAGTTGAAATTGCTTCTTTTTAATCGAAAGCATTCATAATTGAACAATTTTATTTTGAATTGATGAATGTCGAATTCTAATGATTTCCGATTCAAATTGCGATTGTATTATGTTTTATTAAAAGAATTCATTATTGAATAATTCAAAATTCATAACTTTTGAATTGAAAGATTCTTCAATTCTGAGCGAATAAAATGTGACAATTTGAAATTAAAAACTAAATTGAATGTTTGAAAGTCACAGCTTCCGAGATTCGACAATCTTGAAATGTTATTACATAAAAGCAATTATAAATGAACATTTAAGTATATTAGACGAATTTTTTTAAGATCAAAAAATAAATTCACCGTCATTTTATCTTTTGAACTGGAAAACATTTCAGTTATATTTATAAACCTTGAGGATGAAATAATTTTAAGAACGTTAGAAATAAAAAATAATTTTAAATTGGAAACATTACTAATGAAAGAATTTTTAAAGGAATAATAGAAAGTTAAACATTAAACAAATCCGAACTTAATTTAAAATTGATAAATAATTCTAAATCACCAAGAATTTTGATATTCCAACTTTTTTACTTAAACCCTGTAAAATTTCAATTATTTAAAAAAATTCAAAGCATTTATAACTGAAATTTTTTAAAATTAATTTAATTAAATTTTTTAGTTTTCAATTATACTTCTAAAAGTGAAATCATTTTAATTTTATTTGCAAAATTACAACTTATCATCCGGCTAAATTGGAAATTTATCGTTCAGCATGGGCATTCAGAAACCTAAAATTTCAAGCACTTAAAATTAAAGAAAGGATTTAATTAATGATACATCAATTTGAGGTAGTTTAATTTTTTTATTTATATTATGAACAGCACAATTTTTTATTTCAGATCGTGTAATTTTTAACACTTAATTTACAATCATTATTCATTATTGAAATTTTCCAATCAAATATTTTTCAATTTTAAATTATGCATTTTTTAAATCTTCAGATGAAAGATTTTAAGAAAAAAGAAAAACAAGATTGCTGTATATGATTCCAATGATTGAAATTGCACCATTTTAAGTATTTCAATTCAAAATTTTGGTTCTTTGCCTAGTTCTAAAATCCTCTACATTCCAAGTCTTAAATTTGAGAAATTGTCTTAAGTTTTCATAGTTTTAATGTATTCTTTAAGCATTGGATTAAAAATTGTTGAATCACAAATTTTGTAAACTGGAGATGCTCAATTCCTTGAATTTGATATTCTTTTACTTGAAGAATTAGGAAAACCAGACAATTTCATACGTTTAAAGTTGTGAACCTTTAAAGTGTAACTATTCCAAAAACTTTAAAAATTATATGCTTTCTAATGGAAACATGCAAAATAATTTAATTCACGCGATAAGGCGAGTGAAAACACAGGAGCTTCAATTTGGACAAAGTGAATGCATTAATTCAATTATTATTATTATTATTATTATTATTATTATTATTATTAATTACATAGAAAATATTTATTGTAAGAGTCCCTATTTTTATATCTTGACACACTCTGCAGTTCGGATTAATAACTGTATAGTCCAAAATTAAAATAGTGCAGTATAAAATAAAAAAAAGATCAACTATTAGTATTTCATTGTAACTATATTTATGTGTTATAAATAAAAAGAATGGCTTAAAGTAAAAGACTGCAGGGTTGCGATTTGAGAGTGAAAAGAAATTTAATAAAATTTGTTTTATTATTGAACATTTTGGCAATCTATTAAAATAATTATATTTTCACAGTAATTTCAAACAAAAATATAACAATTTAATATTTTATAATACTTTTAAATAGCCTATACGAAACCCTTTCTTGTCGCTAAGTACTTTTTTTACTTAATAATTGGTCTCGTTTCCACTAAGATTCTGCGCCTTGCCTAGCTCCTTAAATGTCTCAGTTACAGATGGGAACTGTTTCGCGATTTTTCCCGCCTTTTACCACTGAAAGAATCTTATATCGCGATTTGCACGTCTGCTTAGTTGCAATTGCATCTCGGATTCTAAATTCGTATCTTGATGACGAGGACGCAGTAGAATCTCCACTAGTAGAACTAATCATCACGTTTGCAGTTACGCCGTTACAATCTCAGGAAATGGAAGAAAAATCCTTTGTTTCGTTGTGCACTAGGAACTATTCATTTTAAGTGGAGTCACACTCAAAGGGCAGTCTTTTTCTCTGTTTTTCCATTTTCTTGAGAAAGGAAAAAAAGTGCTTTTTGCCTCCTTTATGTAGAAAGATTATATGCTGCTTTTTAAACAGAATGTATGCGAGAAAAGTATCTAGGTCCAGACTTGGCGCAACTAATAAATGCGGGAGTTAAATTTAACTGGAGTGTTACTCCAGTTACGCACTCGATCTTTCGAATCCATTTTAAACTCGTCCTCGTGCCTTCATTTCTTCATTGCTTCAAGTTTTTGGGAGTTACTATTAACTACTCTGTTTTATTCCATTCATCAATATTTCATAATTTGAATTTAATACACATTTCACATTTCAATGATATTTAAGTATGTTAAAAAATAAGGCAATGTTACAAATTCTATTCTAAGCAAAACGAAGACCTAATTATTTATTCTACTGTTAGTCCAATAATAATAAGCATGTTCAAATTTAACGAGGGAGGAGGCAGGTCTGGAGATCATATTAATAGCTTGGTAACAAATAAAATGGCTTCAAAGCCTAGAAAATCTGGAAAAGCCATAGTAGTTTTTTAAAAATCATGAAAAGTTTGAAATTCGGTAAATTGGTTTGACATGTTTGAATTAAAATTTTGTATTATTTTTTATTAAAAGCCAAAAAACTGAGAAATTAAAATATTGGAACATAATAATTTAAAATTGTTCATAAAAGACGTCATATCAAATTGAAAGCCTTCATTTGAATAATTGAAGCCGTTTGTTCAAAAGGGGCCTAACCACTAAAATCTCGATTTCGAGAAAAATAAGAAATTATGATTGCTCCTATAAAAAGGGAGCACGAAACTTTTGTAACCGTTCTAATGCTTATAAAGTTTCACATCTCATGACACCTAATAAAGATAGTTTTGTCCTTTTTGAAAAGAATATACCGCTTGAAAAGTTTAAGAAAAAGCAAGAATTTCTCGAATTTTGTATTTTAATCATTGTAAATAAACTCCAATACGAAATCCTTAAATTTTTAAAGTTTATTTCTTATATTTGAAAATAATTAAAATGATTCTTTTCTGATAATTTTTCTATTGCCGAAAATTCCAAGTTGAATCAGTCTAAATTGTTGCTAATCGTGTCAATTGTTCCCAATCGGATTGAATTGAATAAATGCACTTGCCTGCAATACGCCCTCTGCAGTTTTCGTTTATAACATATATGACTCTCACGTGTTTATTGGTTATAGATATTAAATTTTCAGTAATTTAACAAAAGTTTTGAGTTAAAAAAAAGAATGTTTAGGCGGTATACCGAATGAAGAGTCAAAAGTACATGGGTTAACAACATGTAAAAATCATACCGATGGGACAGTGAGTATATGGGACAGTGAATCATACTGTTGGACCGTATGATTATTAAGTAGGCAGTTTGATTTAGCTGTTATATTATTGTAACACGTTTATTTACATCTTCTTAAATTCATATTGTTGAAATTTCTTTGTTTGACAGAGTAAAAAACAGCTTGTAAATAATTAAGGAAAAATCAAAATGCTGTAGTGAAAACTTAAACTCTATCTCAGAATAATGGATACCCAATTGAAAACGATTGGAAACAACATTATAGAAGGTCGGATGTCGCCAATATTTCGAAACTCAGGCTAAATAAACTGTAGGTATATAAGTTGTAGGTAATTTATAAATAAGTTTTATTTAAAATTCTTGAAAATTTCTAGTTTTAAATATTAAAAATATTAAATGTTGATTATTTCAAATAATTTGGTTTGCAATGCTTAATCATGAAATATTTTAATTTTAAAGATTTGAAATTATTAATTGTATAGTATTAGATTCAATTAGTTTGTATTAGGTTCAAAATTGAATTGAAAACGTGCGAAATTCATCGCAACAAGTTGTTTTCCTTCCATAAGCACAGACATTGTTTATAATCTCTCCTTCCTGAAACATTGTGATTAATGGCCACATATTTCTGTAATTTTCGTCAAATTTTTTTATTTAATAGTCTTAAAAAACTTTATTTTTGTTCTTTATATCCAGTTGTCATTCTCATAATTTCATAAAATCTTATGTAACCGTATGGACATTTTTTTACATTTTAGCATAACAAAGAATAAGAGTTTAATTTTAAATTTACGAATTTTTTGAAACTTCGAGTTTGAAATGCTAAAATGAAGAAATTATTAAGTTTAAACGTAAACAGTTTAGAAGCCTAAATCAAATCGAAACAAGATAAAATATGTACATTTTTTATTCTTAAATTTTGCATGACATAATTTTAAATTAAACAAAACTCGAAATCGCTGTATTAAATATTTTAATTAAATATTTAGAACGCTCAGTGATCAGAAAACTTCCACTTCTATTGGTTTAATTTACAATTTATTCTTAAATATTTTTAATAACAACATTTTTAGCTTTAAAAACTTACTCCTTGAATTTTATTGACTGCTGTACACCATTTTTTATCCAGGAAATGATTCCAAATTTTTTCTTCGATTTTAGTGGCTACCTTATTAATAATAGAAAAGGTTGGTTTTACGTCAATCATTAGTGGTAAAAGTGAAGTTATACTCTAAGGATGAACAAGTATAACATCACCGACCTTGAATTAAATTTCCTTTTGAATTTAGAAAGAATTGCTTACTTTTTTTTTTTATCTTAACAGATTTTAAAACTTATAAACATTTATAAAATTTCCCCTAAAATAATCAATCCAAGAGCGCATAATAAAAAACAACATTTTTGCTTCATTAATACAAAATCAACGTTTTTATTTTTATCGTATATCTGATTTTATATTTTTAACACAAAATACTATTAGCACCTTTTTTTTGTAGCATCACTTTCATCTGGTAAGAATTATTTACAAAATGTTTATTTACTTTCTTTCATAATATATAATGTTTCAAATTTATACTATTCCAAAAAAGTAAATAACTGTCTGTAAATCATTCCCGACAGACAAAAGTGCTGCCATGACGTGGCAAATTCCAAGTACCCGATTGAAAACAGTTGGAAACGCAAAATGCTCAATTGTTATCAATCGTTTTGGCACAATTAAGAAATACGATTTGGAACGATTGAGATATTAGTTATATTGTTTCTTATCGATCTGAATTGATTTTTTCTAGAAGGGTGTGTAAGGTCTCGAATTTAAATAGAAAAATTAAACAGAAAAAACTGAGAAAAAATCTTTGAATTATGAAATCGAAATTTTTGCGAATACTCATACTGTCTTGCTTCTTTACAATTACACAGTAAAAAACAGGGTTTTAAAAGATTTTACTCTAAAATGTAGTATTTAAATACTTTAAAATGTCAAAGAATTGAAACCTATTAAATGAATAATATACCCCTTCTAGAAATAATCAATTGAGATCAATAAGAAACGATAGAACCTACATCTCAATCGTTCCGAATCGTATTTCTTAATTGTGCTAAAACGATTGACAACGATTAAGTATTTTGTATTTCCAACTATTTCCAATCGGGCACTTGGAATTTGGCACGTGATGACAGTACTTTCGTATGGCGGGAATGATTTAAAAACACTTATTCAATTTTCTTGAATAATATCAATTTGAACAGTATATATTACGAAAGAAATTCAATAACAATTTTAAAGATAATTTTTACCAAATGAAAGTAGTGATAAGATAAAAAAATGTGCTAATAGTATTATACATTGGAAATATAAAATCAGATACGCGATAAAAATAAAAAAGTTGATTTTATATCAGTGAAAGAAGCAAAATTGTTTTGTTTGTTTTATTATGCGCTCTTGGATCATTTATTGCAGTGAACATTTCATGAAGGGTAACAGGTTTTAAAATTGTTTGAGATTAAACAAAAAATTAAACGAATTTTTAAAAAACGTGAAACTTCAGAAAATCGATTGAAGTATTATTTTATTTTTTTAATAAAATTCCAGACTTTTATTAATTGAATAAAGTTAAATAATCAAAAAATACTATTAGAGATAAAAGATTTTTTTATCAGGAAGTGGTCTCAATTTTTAATTCTTTGCCATTATTAACACATAAATTCATCTTTTAATAAAACAACTTTTATTAATTGAACTTTCTAAATTTAAGAGTAAATTTACTTTTTTTTTATTATTCACAAGGTAGCTACTAAAATTGAAGAAAAAATTTGGAATCATTTCCTAGTTTTAAAAAATGTACACAGAATAGAACAGAATAAAACTCAAAGTTTATTTTTTCAAAGCTGGAACTTTTTTATTTAAAGTACTTAAGACTAAACTGCAGATTAAACTATTCAAAGTGGATTTTTTTTGAACACCAAGCATTTTAAATATATAATTAAAACATTTAAAACCAGCCATTTCGAGTTCAAACGTTCAGGTCTGCATGTAAAAATTACAAGCCGTCTAGATGCTTATTCTAAATAAAGCATTCAGAAAGGTACAATATGGATTCAGAAGCCTGTAACTTTGTTTATTTTAAAATTATGCCCTGTTAAATTGAAGTATGAAAAATGTACATTTTTAATCTTTTTGCGATTTGATTGAAATAAGTACAAATTCAGAAACTTAACAAATAATATTTTAAATTTTAGGCTCCTAAGCTGCTTAATTCTAAACTTAATAATTTTTTAAATTTTAGCATTTCAAACTCAGTTTCAAACAAATTTTGAATTTAAAATAAAATTCTTATTCTTTGATATGCTAAAATTGTACTAAAACGTCCATGAAGTTATATGAAAGTTTTATGAATCTCTTATTTTAAGGTTAGGCATAGGAAAACCAAAGTATTTTAATTATTAAAAATATTTTAAATTAGAAAGTTTCAAGAATTTCAAATCAAACTTATTTACAAATTCAGCATTTTTATATTACAAGAAATTTAAAAGTATAGGATACGTTTTCCTAATGAAAAATTAAAAAATTTGAATGAGTTACCTGCAATTTACTTGGCCCGAGTTTCAAAATATTGGCGCCATCGTAAGTTCTATAATGATTCCAATCGTTTTCATTTGGGTATCTATTATTATAAGTTAAAGGTTAAGTTTGTCACTACATCGTTTTGATATTGCTATAATTGTTTACAAGCGGTTTTTAACCTTTCAAACAAACAAATATCAAAAATATGAATATAAAAAAAGTAAATAAACGTTTTGCAGCAATATACACGCTAAATCAAACTATTACTACTTTCTTGATAGTCACACTATATCAATGACACATCCGTGGAATGGCATGATTTTTGCATGTTGGTATAACCCAGATACTATCTATTTTTCATTCGGTATACTGCCTGAACTAACATTATAATTTTTATTCTTAACATTTTTGTGAAATTATTAAAAATTTAATTTGTAACCAATAAAAGCGTGCGAGCCATGTGCGTTACAAACAAAAACTATAGAGGGCGCATTCCATGCAAGCGCATTCACTCAATCCAATACGATTGAATACAATTTGAAACAACTGACACTGTCAGAAACAATTTAAACCGATTCAACTTTTGATCACTCTTAATCGTTGTAAATCCTTTACAATCGATTATTTCTAGAAGGGACTAAACGTACTGTCTACCGTTATGGAAATTCCTTAGCTTTTCCGGTAGACCTTTTCCAACTCGTTCAGGTCTAACCTTACGGGAAATTCCTTAATACTAGTATAATTCTATGGTCATTTTAGCTAAACTAATACTGCAAATAAGCGGTTGGATGTATAATACAGTTTAATTCATGCGTTTTCATAATTCGTTCTTTTTTCATTTGTTCTTCATGAAGGTATGTACAAAACAAATGAAAAACAAGTGACGTAAAAAAATGCAAGTAGACTGTTATTCTGCCGTCCTGATCAAGAAAATGTACAACAACTACACTTGAAAAGAACCGAGATTCAATAAAACGCGCTTCTGTATACAGAAACGCGTTTTATTTAAAAGGTATACAATCATTTTAAAGTATAACAGATTTGAAAAAAGTACTGTTCTTGTGTAAATCAGGTAAGCTCTATTCAATAAAACAAAAAATGGCGAATAACAGTTATTTATATGCAAAACTGAAGATATGCGAAATTTTAATGAACAATGTCGCCGAGAATTTTTACTGATAAACGCATCTACGCAGATATACAGGAATTAGCTGTAGTTGAGCTATTCGATTTCAGGAAAGCGGACTGTAGAAAGACCGAGGATCCACATGAGCATAACACATTTGCGCAGATGTTTTTTTCATCAGGATCTGAGGGCTCAAAGATTTATTTACAATTTTTAATAATGATTAATATAGTTAAATTCGTCTTTTCATTACGAATCTAACCGTACAAAAAACTAATTTTTGATAAAAATGCAGTTGTATAGTTTCATCATCAGGACGGTAGTATTCTGCCGTCCTGATGAAGAAACACTCATCTGCATTTTTATCAAACATGAGTTTTTTATATGGTTGGATTCGTAATAAAAAGACGAATTTAACTATGCTAATCATTATTAAAAATTTTAATTAAATCTCGAGATAATTAGGTCTCAATTAGCCTATCTACAGAGATTTTCGAGAATTCC
>NC_046663.1:73967736-73974011 GCF_010883055.1 Belonocnema kinseyi
CGGATTCCTGCTTTCGGTAGATAGGCTTAGGCCTATCTACCGAAAGCAGGATTCTCGGCGAATTTCTGCATTAATATTTAGCCTATCTACAGTTTTGCATATGAATAATTGGAATTCGCCAATTTTTTTTTGTTTTAATGAATAGAGCATGTCCGATTTACCCAAGAACAGTACTTTTGTTTTCAAAAAATCTCATACGTTAAAAGGTACAGATGCAAACGCGTTTTATTGAATATCTCGGATCGTCTAAAATGCAGATGAGTGTTTCTTCATCAGGACGGCAGTATTGCACCCAACTGCTCAACAGTTTCTTTTTTCTCTTAAATAGTGTTATTAGTTTATGAAGTAAATAAAAATATGTATTTGAAATGATTTCTTAACGATTTACGAACGATTTTTATTTAAGATACCAGGTAAAACTAGACGGTGACGAAATGGTTCATGAATTGATTCATCCACTTATACAAACAAAATAATTGACTAAATTGGTTGTATATTGTTTCTCTGGAACTTTTTTCGCTTTTCCTGTAAAGTTAGGTTCATTGGACTTACCAGCGTTTATTACATTCAAAATAAAAATAGTGTATTTGACTGAAATTTGTCAGCTTTTTTTTCTCAGTGTATTTCCCTCTTCAATTTATGTATAATTGTAAACAATATGACGAAAGGAAATTATGCAATAGCGGGGATAAAGAAAACAGTTACATTCTCGAATTCATTCATCGGTAAATATCCGGTCTCGGATTCTTGGCCCGTTACTTCCGGTATTGGTTGCGTGCATAAGTTTATTAGTAGTATAAGCATAAGCGGACCCGGGCATCCCAGTAAAACTGGAGTCTGCAAAGCGTCATTTATCATCATTGCAATCGGTGTCATTTAAATGATGCAATTATGGATTGCCTATATTTTTCTTTCCTTCTGCATGGTAAAGTTAATGTAGTTAAACACAAAGCGGCTCGACTGTGGTGACTATGTGGATGGACCGATTGGCTAAGTGGCTGACTAACAGAGTAGTCACGGTCCATTGTTTGGCTATCATCTTAAGGGAAAGTTAACCAAGCCTGTATCTATCTTTCTTAAACGGCCAGGTGGTTGCCAGGTGCGCGAAATTATGCAGATTATTAAGAATTAGTCATTCAATTACTTTTATCTGTTGATCTTATTGTTGAATTAAGACTGTCACAATTGAATGTCATTAGCTGCAGAGTCGCTCATTGTTAAGTGTCGGCTTTATTTTATAGGCTGCATTATTACTTGAAGAAGATATTTTTCATTCAATCAGGAAAATAGAACCAAATTTGGATCGAGTTTGAGAAAAAACATGTTTGACCCAAACACAGAAAAAACTAAGAATAAAATTTGTTGCAGGAAACTTTTTAGAGAGCGATAAAGTTTTGTTTAGCCAACTTCGCGTCTTTCAAAAATCATGTGTTTGTCATGGAAAAACAATAGAAAGTTTAACCTATATTTGTGTAAAGTTTATCCTGCGACGTTAATTTTTGTTGCAGAGAATCTTTCGTCGGAAATATATGTAAATTTATCTTCTGTTTTTTTTTCTGTGAAAACATTGGTCAAACCCAGGAATTTACTGTTTATAATTCACGACAGGCTCTATTTCTTGACGGATTTTGAAGTTTCTTTTTCAGAAATTGTCAGAATGAAATTTTTGAGCTCTTTGATTCTCTAATTTAATTTTATGTGCAACAATATAAGCAGATTAACTGACATAGTAGAAAAGTTAATATTAGGATAAAAACATATCATTCAAAGGACTTTTCATAAAATAAAGTTCGTCTTTAATTGTTTAAAAAATGTTAATACAATTTGTTTAAAAATGTCGATTACCAAAAGCTAATATTTTCAGCCCAATTTGTTATGTAGTATAAATAAACATATAAATTGTACGACATCATATAATGTATTCAATTATATATTTACAGAACAAATAGGGTTGAGAACCAAGATTAATTAAACAATCAAAGCACTTGAAACTTTATAGGTTGAAAATTATTTATAATTTTCTAAGTTGTTAATATATTTTCAAATTATGACAATTCTTCGTTACTCATACCATCATAATAGTAAATTACAACGATTTCAAAGGTAAAATCATACATCCAATTAGTTATTTAAGTTCCTTAAGTATATTTCTATTCATTATAGTCAATTGCGAGTTCATTTAACCGATTCGCTCTTATATAAAAACTCATATCTTCAAAATTGAATAATTTTGTCACTGCATTCGTTTATGTATTGTCGCACACAACATTGAACTAAAAAATCGAAGTAACTTTTTGTTAAGCGTTTTCTTTAATTCGATTATAGCTCATTTCGTATTTCATGGCAATTTTTTTTCTTATGAGTATTTAGAACATTTTTTTACTTTTCATAGCATACGTTGCGTTGATTTACTGCAGCGAATCTTGATTCAAGAACTAATTTCTTATTTAGAAAGAGGCACTTTATTTGATAAAATAAAAATTATATTCCCTTCTGAGATGTATAATGTCTTTGATTAGATTTTTATAAATTTTTCTGCAGAATAAGGAAATACGTTAGAGATTAAACGGCCAATAATTAAATGTGTGGGCTGAAAAAATTATGACGTAAGGCCCCATGAGACTTACCATAAGTGGTAATTATTTTCACTGTCGATTTCCGTCTTCCAGTAAGGTTACAAGGAAAACGAGATCATTGATATAATTTTAAAGTCAGAACTAATTATTCGAATTTGAAATAACTAATTAACAATAAATAAATTTCATAGAAAAAGTAATTCATTACTATATTAATATTACTTAAAAAATCATTATTTCCTTCAATATCTTCTATGAAATCAAGAAATTTTCCTGAAATTTCAGATATTAAAAAATGATTCAAAATGATCGGTTGGGTTAATTTCAAACTTTTTCAATTAAATAAATATTCAATTTTTATATCTGATGCTTTTTCGAAATTATTTTTTAATTCTGTGAATTTAAAATTTGTGATTATACATTCTCGACTGTTTACAAAAAGAAATTCTTCAGTGCTGTCTACTTACCATCTGAAAATGTACAGTGATTTCGCGTTTACTTAGAAATCTGAAACAAATACTCAAATTTCATAAAACAAAATAATTTTATCCGACAAACGATTTTACATAATTTTGAAGTATTTTTAAAACAATGCTATGCCTGAAAGTAAACCAATAATTCTGCTGTACATCTTTTGCTCATTTCTAATTTTTACATTCTCATCATTTATGATTAAGAAATTATTAGAATTGTCCGAAATTTGACACAACAGTTTTTCAACGGATCTCCACTTTTCGAGACCCCCTGAATCATAAATCAAGTTTTTACGATGGCGTCTTTTTGTCTGTCCGTCCGTCCGTAAAATCGATAATTCTCAAAAAAATGAACGGATCAAATTCATCTTTGGCATACTTTTTTTAGGTCCTAAAAGTAAGGACGAGTTCGTTACCCAGCCATTTTTGATAAAAATTCAAAAAGTGAACGCATTTAAAAAATTTTTTCAGACCACTTTTTTCTGAATTTGAAAATTCTGTGCACGGATATTTATTGTATTAAAATGGACAAACAATTTATGACAATGACTTTTTTCTATAAAAAGAACCATTTTAAAAGTTATAGCATTTTCAAAATTTTTAATATCAACCGAAATTCCAAATTTTAAGCCAAACAACGCACGATATGAAAAAAAGTCAAGAGAAGAAAACCGTTAATTTTTTAAAAGGCCTACAAGACTGTCAACAAATTTTTTGATTATTTTTGGAAAAACAAAAATTCAAATTTTGATGGCACAAAAAATAATGAAAAATGAAAAATTCCATTTATGGTCAAACTATGTAGGATACAAAAAAAAGGTGAATTAACAAAAATTGTTTTATTCGTGAAAAATAATATTGAAAATAAAAAAATAAAATAAAAGATGTGTCGAAAAATGACGAAAGTTACGAAGAAAAAAGATTTAACAAAACCTGTTTACAAATGTCTGTCGAAAATCGAGCGCGCAGCGCGAGTGTCACGATGAGAATGTCTACCTCAAAGCCTACAGAGTTTTAAGAAACTTAATCCTTATAATAAAAAAGAGGTTGCGATATAATCTCGAAGTCTGAAGCCACATTATCTCTTCACCTATTGGTTGAATTTAAACGCGCCGCCTATTCTTTAGAATCGAGATCAGAATCGATATCAGCATTTCATTTAAAGCTAGCTCTAAGGCATCAGGGCACATTCGTGGGATCTGTTTACATAATGGATGTAAACATTCCTAGCGATCGTGCCGAATTCGAGTGGAGCTCCTATATGTTTTTTTCACATTTATTTAATCTTCAAACATTGTAATTATTTAAACAATTTTCATAAATGGCTATTTTTTAAAGAATACATTTAATTTATCATGTTGCTTTGTTAATTTACAAGAAATATTAATTATTTAAACAATTTTAATTTAAAAATTAAGACTAAGAATGTCTATCCGATGACTCTTTTCTATGTTGCTATGCAAATTTACATAAATTATTAATTATTCAAACAATTTTAATTAAAAAACTAAAAGTGACCTTTTTTCTAAGAGCCAGTTTGTTTGCGGATTCCGACTAAGAGTGTCTATCTGATGAGTCTTTTCTATTTTGCTTTGTAAATTTACAAGAACTATTATTTATTTGAAGAATTTCAATTAAAAAATAAGAGTTTAACCTTTTTTCTACAAGTTAATTTTTTTACGAAGTTAATTAAGAATGTCTATACAATGACTCTTTTTTATGCTGCTTTTCAAATTTACAAGAACTATTAATTATTTAAACAATTTGAATCAAAAATTAAAAGTTTGGCCTTTATCATACCAATCAATTTGTTTTTGAAGTTAATTAAAAATGTCTATATGATGACTCTTTTCAATGTTACTTTGCAAATTTACAAGAACTATTGAGTATTTAAAGAATTTCAATTTAAAAATAAAGAGTTTCACCGTTTTGATACAAGTCAATTTTTTGTCTAAGTTAATTAAGAATTTCTATCGGATGACTCTTCTATTTTGCTTTGTAAATTTACGAGAACTATAATTTATTTGAAGAATTTCAATTAAAAAATAAGAGTTTAATCTTTTTTCTATGAGTTAATTTTTTTACGAAGTTAATTAAGAGTTTATATACAATGACTTTTTATGCTGATTTTCAAATTTACAAGAACTATTAACCCTAGACGGATCCTATACATTTTTTGTCCTCGCCGGCTCCTGTGGGTGACAAATGTCCCTCATTTGGTTTCCTTCTGCAAAATCTTTTCCTTTCATCGGAATCAGATGTTAATATACACCATTCTCTTCGTTTTTTAATGTCGAAGAGATTTTTGTATATAACATCCTGTTTAAATGAGTTTAAAATCTTGAAAAAAATGTTTAAACAAATAAAAATCGCGAAAAATCGTGTTTTTGACATTTTTTGGAAAAAATCATGTCATTGCTTTTATAATAAATTAATTTTAAATTTTCAAACGCAAATTTGAAGAGGATAAATTGCACCTTAAGGTGATGTAGGTTATAATTAGATTCATTCCAGAAAGTATATTTATTGGAACATTCGAAGTTAGAAAATTTAAGAAAATGAGAAATATCATAAGTGCGGGCAGAATGCTGATTATTATAAACAATTTGAATATATAATAGGTTAATTTCTTTGTTTTCTGATGCACAATAAGATGGTTTCATTTAAATAAAGATAAAAAAATTAAGAAAAAGTTTTTTTCAATGAAAAAGCGGTAAGTGAGTTTGAAAGATAGGAAAAGTTCATCAGAATTAAAAAAAGAAAAACTATTTTTATTTTCAAACTAATTATCGAAATAAAATTGATTTAAAAAACAATTAATTAAAATAAATTTTGCATCAACTAAGCTCAATATACTTCGGTGCAAAGGTTGTACGAGACCGCTCTATGTTCGTCACACACAGGTCGGTTGCAACTTCTCTCTCTTTCCTGCGATACTGTAATCACAGCATCGGCACTTTTTAGTTCGTATATTCTGGACATACTTGATAAAAAAAACAATTATTCATTTGTTATTTATTAATTGATTTACTATTGGAATTTATGAGCACTGTATGAATAAAATTAAAGAAAAAAAAATATATGTATATATACCAAGCCGACTCTCTCGGTTCCAGTTCTACTTCCCCCTCTCACAACCCTCCCTTATTAACTGAAGTTTTTGGTGGGACTGACGTTAGAACTACAATCTCCACCATATGACGATTTGATACTTAACTTTGACATG
>NC_046663.1:73974111-73994086 GCF_010883055.1 Belonocnema kinseyi
CAATTGACATGAGATTCATGCGCATAATAAGCAGGAAATCCCTAATGGACAAAGTAAGTAACGAGATAATTCTAAAAGAATGTGGTGCAGAAGAGACGCTAGGAGACACATGGGAGAGAAATCGGTTAAGATGGTTCGGACATGTTGAGAGAATGCCAAATGAACGACTAACGAAACAAGTGTATCAAGGTAAAGTAAATGGCAACGTGCCCAGAGGTAGACCGCGGAAAGAATGGTTAGAATGTGTGAATGACACCCTACTTAGAAGAGACATAAGAAGTCATAGAAACACGAGAGCCTGAATGAAAAAATGCATGGTCATAAAAGAAGCTAGAGTAGTATGCCAGGACAGGAAAGTATGGCGGCAAATAGTTAATAAAAAGAGTGTCAGTAGAGTGAATAACACCTGCAACAAAAGACCTTAGACGCTAATGGACTCAAGTGGCGAACCTCACATAACGACTTTGTGAGGATGTTCACATGAGGTAATTGCTAGAGAGATTGATCATCAACCTGGGTCGGAGCAGTGTTGCGGAACGAACGTGTTATTTATTTAAACAGCACGAGAATTCTGGATCAATCTGAAAAATCTCTATCCTTTCCACACACTACTCCTTTCCCCTGCCGAGTGAGTCACGCCTACCCCGAAAGGGAAATGGCTTAATGGTGTAATAATATATATATCACATTTTTATTCATTTTTACATATAATTTTCACTTAAATTACAAAAGATCAATTCGAAACATTAAAATACCATGATATACTGTAAATATACGTCAAATGCGTTTATATTACATGAAAATATGAAATTGATTTAACGTGACGAAACTCGATCGCTTCGGATCCTCTGGGGGACAAATTTGCCCCAAGCGCTCAGCATTTGCTTTTTACTTGACAGACAGCGAATAACCGGCAACATCAACCACTTTACCGCACTCTAGGATAGTCGAACTGAATTATGGTTAGGGTCTGCACCAAAAAATCAGAGATATTTGCTCAGGAGAATTAATTGAATTTCGCGTGAGGCACATTTTGTTCCCCGGATCCGTGTAGGGTTAATTACTTAAATAGTTTTAATTAAAAAACTAAAAGTTTGGCCTTTATGCTACGAGTCAATTGGTTTTCGAAATCAACTTAGAATGCCCTTTCGACGACTCTTTTCTGTGTTGCTGTGTAAATTTACAAGAACTATTGTTTATTTGGAGAATTTCAATTTAAAAATAAGATTTTCACCTTTTTTCTACGAGTTATTTTTTTTTAGAAGTCAAGTAAGAATGTCTATCGGATGACTCTTTTCTATGTTGCTTTGCAAATTTACAAGATGTATTAATTATTTAAAGAATTTTAATTGCAAAATTCAGGGTTTAACATTTTTCCTACAATTGAATTTGTTTACGGAGTCAACTAAAAATGTCTATCGAATGATTCTTTCCTATGTTGCTTTTTAAATTTACAAGAACTATTGATTAATGAAACAAATTCAGTTAAAAAATTAAGAATTTGGTTTTCTTTCTACGAGTAGGCTACATTTTTTAACATAATTAACTAAGAATATCTTTTCGATGATTTAAGTTCTCTGAAGCTTTGAAAATCTGCAATAATTAATTATTTAAAAAATGTTTATCAACATATTTATAGTTTGGCTATTTTTCAAGTAAGAGGCACACTTTGTTTACGAAATGAACTAAGAATGTCTTTCGATGATCATTTCCCACCATGCTTTATAAATTTATACTAATTATTAATCATTCAAACAATATTCATAAACATATTGAGAGTAAGGGTATTTTTAAATTAATAAACACAATTTGTTTACGAAGTTAACTGAGATTATTTTTACGATGAATCTTTCCTGAGTTATTTGTTAAATTCACAAGAATTATTAATTATTTAAAGAACTTTCATAAAAAATTCAGAATTTTTCTATTTTTCAACGAAAAGGGTCAGTTTTGTTTTACAAATTTAATCAGGAACGTCTTTTCGATTAATTATAATAATATAATTTTCATGATTTATTATTTAAACTACTTTCATGAGCAGCTTAAGAGTTTGGGCATTTTTTGAAAAAAAAGTCTTAATTTGTTTACGGAATCAACAAAGATAGTATTTCCAATAACTTTTTACTTGACACTTTGCAAATTTACACTAATAATTTATTATTAAAATAAATTCCATAAACTAATTCAGAACTTAACTGTTTTTTAGATTTTTAACTATTTGAACATTTCAAACAAATTGGTTTTTATAAGAAAATGTATGCCGGGTTTTTAAAATTCGAATACACAACCCGGTCGTACCTCGTAGATGGTCACTCATCCAAGTGCTAGTGGCGCTGAAAATGGCTTGGCATTTGGACTCTTCTCGAGTCGAGATCATTTACCATGTATTCCTATGCAAATTGGTACGCACCGACATTTCATATGTTTTTTCTAAACTTGCATACAAATGTTTAGTGTTGCGCAATAATTTATTCTGCATCTTGAGAGGGTAGCCGTGTGGGCCGTGTACAAATAAAAGTTATTCAAGTAAAAATGAATATCGCAGTATCATATTAAACTTCATTTACAAATAAAATAATTGCAAGTAAATCAGTGGGTCGCGCGCGAAGCGCGCGTATGACCTTCTGGTCTTTGACTATACTTAATCAGGTAGACAATTCAGAATATGAAGATGCATATAAATGCTGCCATCTAAAAGAGATCTTTTTGATAAAGTTTTATTCAAGCATTCCAAATCCAAAGAACAAATATCCGAGCGCGAAACGCGAAATTCAACAGACTCGCACCCTGGGCGCGCTGAAACTTGCGACCGTAGCGAGCCGTGCGCGTAGCGCGCGATGAGAATGTACCCGCGAAGCGTGCAGATTTTTTGTATTAACTTTTGGCGAAATAGTGTATTTTTAAACGTGAAAAAAATAATTTTAAATATTTAAGGTTTGAATTGGATCAATTTAAAAAAATAGTACATTTGCCTCAAAGATAAAATTATTAGATTTATAACATTCCCGATTTAATTTATTTTCAAATAGCATAATTTTTAAGCCGTTTTATTTTCTAACAATGGCAATGAAAATTTCTCAATCTTAAGTGATACAATGAAACAGTTTCAATTTAAAACCATTCACTTTCATAATTTCATTTTGGAATTTTGAAATTCAAATTATTAAAAGTCTAATGGTTTAAATTTGACTTCAAAGAAAAAGAAATTGTTTTTAATAAAGAGAAATGTATGTTTTTCAAATTCTTTTTTTAGGCCTTGTATTATACAAAGTGCGTGCCATTCGTGTTCTATAAAATGTTTCCAAAAGACTGAACTTCTGGAGCGCTTATCTTAGGATTAGAATCTTTACAAAGTCGGTGCGAAATGAATATTGCCAGACTCTCGATAAATCATTTCCATTATTCATTGTATTATTTTGTATGACATTAATTGTTATTACAGTGTATGCAGGATTACCCAACAAATGATGTTATCCAAGAATATCTTTAGGGGCCATTGATGAACTACGTCACTCTATTTTGAAACCTTTTTCTACCCCTTCCTTTCTTCGTCGCAGATCATCACACTAAGATTGAACCCCTCATTGTATGAAACTTCTTTATTCACTTTACAAGTGATTCACTTGTATAATTCACTTTACAAGTGACTCAATTGTATAATTCAGTATGAAACCTACAAGGACGGATTTTGAACCAAATTGTCTAATTTTAAGAAAAAAGAATTAACGTGAACTACCAGTTGCAGTTTTAACCAAATAGTCGAATCTTTAAGCTTTTCTACCAACAAAAAAGAATGTTTAATTCAAATAAGATGAATTTTTAATCCACAAAGACAAATTTTCAACAATGCAGCTGAATGTGGTTGCATTTGATTAAACTGCCACCAAAAACAATATTGCATCTTCAACCAATTAGTTGAATTTCCAAGCCAAAAATTTGAATTTTTTAGAAGACAGTTGAATTTTCAATCTAAAAGGATGAATTTTATATCCAAGAAAACGAATACTCAACCAATTACTTTAAATTTTGTTTACTTAAATAATAAACATTTAACAACAAAATAATTTTCCAATAAGGAAGTTCAACCTTGAATCAAGTATTTCAATTTTCAATTAAAAGAATTAAATCTCAAAAAAACAAATAGTTGATATGTCATACAAAAAAGATTTTTCCTTTAAATAAAAAGGACTTAAATTCATCCAAAAAAGACCAATTTTCAACAAAATAGGTGAATCTTCAACCAATATATAATAATTTCAAACCAAATAGTTGCATTTTTAGCCAAAAAAGATCAAATTCCTGCCATAGAGATTAAATATTTTTAAACCAAAAAGTCGAATTCATAAGAAAACAGATTTTCTGCGAAAAACTTAATTTTCAGCCAAATAGTGCAATTTTCTGAGAAAATAATATAACTTTCAAAATATGAACTTTGAAGAAAAAGGTTAATTTCCACAAAATAGTTGAATTTTAAACTGAAAACAATCAACTTTCAACAAAAAATGAAGTAGATAAATTTTCAGTTCAAAGAATTAATTTAAAAAAAGGAAATTCAACAAAATAGTTAAATTTTCAACGAAAAGATCTTCATCTTCAACTTTTTCCTCGACCAAAAAGACGAATTTACAGCAAAATATATCAGTTTTCAGACAAATTGTTGAATTGTCAACTAAAAACGATCGTTTTTCAACTATTAATAAAATAGATATATTGTAAGTTAGAAAATAAAGATTGAATGAAGTAGTTACATCTTCAACCAATTTAATAAATGTTTAACAAACTAGTTTCAACTTTCACCAGGCAGTTAAATTTTATACCAAAAAATGTGAATTCTCAATTCAAAATTTAAGATGAGAATTTGCAACTAAAAACAATAAATTTTCGACCGTAAACAGAATAGTTAAATTTGCAGTTAGGAAAATTTATTTTCAATTTAACAAAATTGAATTTTCAACAAAATAGTTCTATCTTCAACCAAATAGTAGCATTTTTAATCAAAAGGGATGAATTTTGTTACAAAAATAAAATAATAGACATTTGAATTGCAAAGAATTAGCTTTCATAGAAAAATAGTATGATTTTCTTATTGGGCTCTATTAATTAGTACGTATTTAGGCGAAAAAGCGAGAAAAGGTTTCTTTAAAACATCGAAAAAAGGGTATTTCTTAAAAAAGGGGTAAATAGGGGAATATGGCAAGAACTGTGAAGTCTGCATTCAGACACTTCTAAAATAAAATCACTTTTTTTCAAGCATTTAAAAAAATTGTCATTTATATTACTATTTTCCATGTGTCATGTCATATTCTGCGTTAACCTACCCCCTCCCCATCACGCTACAAAAATCGTCACCAGACCTGATACCCTCCTCCCCCTACGACGTGTTTTTTAAATATCGCCTTTTCTTAATTTATCATGCATTACATCAGTCAAATCTCTACCCAAAAATATTTTACTTGCCCTACAATTACATTTTAAATAAATAATCGTTTCGATTAAGATCATGATAATAAAAATAATAATGAAAGCGTACAAGTGATAAAAAAGTGGTTCTCCTTATAAAGGCTAATAAATTGTTGTAAAGTGCAATTAACAAGGAATGGAACTAGTGAATTTTTTCACTTACGCTTCGCTTCTTATGAGCTCTGATTAGACTTCTTTTTAATTACTCTCATGACTGACCATTAGATTCAGGTGAAATAATAAAATACGGCGTATATGCTTTCACTTACTGTGGTTTTTTTCCTCCAGCGAACGAGGTAATGTTTACTCGTTGTATTTTTATATTACATACACATATGCATTGTTTCTATAATTTCTGTGAAGCGACATTCACCTCCTGCGTTGTGTTTCTCGAGTGCACAATTGCTCTATGTCAATATGTAATTTCATATTATGAGGTAGGCAAGGGTATATGTAGAGGAAGTGAAATGAGGAACTACGATTGTGAATTTAATGGTTTTATTACTATTTCGTCTTGTATAATTCGCAAAGTGTAACACAGTTTTACGTTCACTGTCAAACATATGTATATGTATCTCACGTGCTAGTTCCTTGTTGCTCTTTGACTTCTGAGAGCCACACTTTCTTCCTTTTGTTGGCGAAAATCGCAAATTGTGGAAAGAACAATTTAGGTAAATACATTCCGCTTTTATTTGCAATCATATTTGCAGCAGGAAATTTTTATAAATCTTACATCAAAGAATTTGAGAGCAATGCCATTTTGTTAAAAAAAATAATGTGGCCCCGTTCATATTGAGAAGCACTATGCTTCCTCATAGAAGATTTTGTTTTGTATTTATTGTTTTGCTTCCTCATATAGGGAGGTTTGTAATTACCTACATTATCAAATATACTTTTTTGACATATATTTCTGCATCATGATTATTAAAGTCACAATTGTAGCACCGACTGATATCGAGATCTGATAGGACTTAGAACTAGATTGATAATTTAAAAGCAGTTTTTTTTAGTTTAAAGGTTTAAAAAAAAAGTTCCCTTGTTTATATGAGAAAACCTTTTTTATATTCTGTTTACATGAGAACAACTTTTTTAAGATTAATGTGCAGAATTCCTAAAAATAAAACCAAGAATCTAACGACTAAATTTGAACAACCATCATAAATCATTCCTTTTGCAATTTAAAAAAAAGATATAAATTTTCCTAAAAGGAAAAGAAAAAATTTTTTGTTAACAAAAATAAAAAAGAAGAAAGAAAAATGAGACGAAAACCAACCAAATCCCCTTTTTCTTGTCTTTTTTTAATAATTTCGTCTTTTAATTGTTATTATTATCAAATCACAATAAAAAAAACATTTCTAAAACAAAAATTACCAACGTTTCGGTACTCATATAGCACCCTTATCAAGAGAAAAAATTTCGAGCAGGCAGAAACAGCAACGAAACCACGATGCTCTCTCCCTGACACCGGTGAATTTAGATTTATATTTTATTCATATTTATTATATTTATTTATATTTGTATTATTTATATTTATTTATATAGTTTAATTAATTCATTTCAAACAAATGAACAAATCTGTATATATCATAATTTTATTTGACCACACAGGTATATTAAATACATAAATCGTTTCGGTTCATATAATCTGTTAGAAACATTTTATAAATCTGTACATATGTATCATAACTTCATTTGGTCACTGAATGTTTCTAGATACTTGATTTGATTCATCTTTTTAAAATAAACCAATTTAGTACGTACTAGATTACTATATTCATAATGTTTTAAAATATGTACTTATAAACAAAATATTCAAAAATTGAAAAGCTTTAAATATGTCAAAAATTTTGTTTAGAGTTTACTGTATACATTCTATGGATTTATATCAACTAAATACTACTTCGTGTTTGAAAAAATTAGTTGCCAGAACCTGACATTATTCCTAATACTGTGATTAAAATTTTTTAAATTTTCGAAATTTTCAATTTTGTTTGCAATTTTCACGATATTTTATAAATAAACCTGAAGTTTTTTGTTTAAAATGTTGTATTTGATTGAAATTTTCGTATAAACTTTTTTTTACTGAAATGCACTCAAAATTGTCAAAAAAATCACATCTAAAACAATTTTTGAGAAAAATATGAAATCGAAAAAAAATTGATTCTTATCTGATTCTACTCTGAATTTAATTGATAATGAACATTAATTAGAGCTACAACCCCTGAGCTTCTTCTATACGAGAAAGCGATATTATGATAAAGATTCTTATAAAAACTACCCGTGCAGAAATTGCCAAATGTTTGCCTTATTTCCGATTTGGGCCAGATCGGGCACACAATTTTGTGGTTGTTAAATTTGGCCCCCTCTAGACTCCGACTTAACAGCCAAGCTTGTCAGTAGATAGCGCTCCATTAATTTCGGTGACTAAAGTGGGTTGACCCCAAATCGCCAAAGTTTCAATGAAAAGTGTCAAGCGTCAAAAATATTTCAATAATTATTTGTAAAAGTGACAAAATAAGCAGGAAAAATGCCAAAAGTGAGCACAAGACGAGTGCGCAGGTATAGTATACTTCAAAATATTCCTGAATTACGTGTTGAAGACTATAATAAGTAAATTTATTAAGAATGTTAAGATGAAACCTAACCTCGAATTGAGGTTATTTATTCATAAGAAAAGTAGCAAAAGTAATATTTTATTTGTCGAATGTGAAAACGAATTGGATCAACAATGACGTCATAAACATATTTATTTTCACGTATTTTTAGGAGATTTGATACAATCGGAATGTAAATACAACCTTCTTATTTATATTCGCTTTTGTAAAAATAACTTAAAGAGCCTGTGCGATATTATAATCCACTTATTTCAAAATAACTTTTCACAATTAAGTTGAATATAGAAGTTGAAAGCAACTTCAATTTAAAAATTAAAAACAAAAACATATTGCAAAATACTTAAATGGTTTATCATACACAAATGCTGGCTGTTATATTGCGTCGTTTGACTTTTTCCGTTTCCTCGAAAAAAAAGTGTCTGACATACTCCAATTTTTTCGTATCGCGATCTGTTAGATAACCTGATATTTATATTCTCAAATTTCAGTTAAGGAGGTGATATATTCGATTTTAATATTATTTTATTTAAGAATACCTTTTAATTAAGAATAAGAAAAATAAATTCATATGGGCCCAATCGGGGCCAGACATGGTTATCTCTGGGCGCAGCGCTTGGGCCCCGATCGATCATCGCGTTTCATTTCGAGTCTGGCCCCATCTAGATAGCCTGATTTGGGCCAAATTCTGCCCGATCTGGCTCCGATCAGATCCAAATTGGAATTTCTGGTTACTCTAACCAGAAAAATTAGTAAGGCCATATTTAAGCAGTCATTTTTTTTAGTGCAATATTAGTTTTATTTTAGAGGTCTCAAATGAAAAAGATTCTAGACTTCAAATTATTTGTCTAAACCAATCACTTTTCTACGATGATAAATTATAAAATTGTTTCATTTAAAAAACTTACATTTTTGAATTTTTTATTGGTATGCAGTTAAAATTATTATTTTTTAAGAACTTGGCTAAATAGGTGCAATTTTTAATATGTTCCTATTTAATATTCAATTATTCAATGTTCTATGATATCTCAATTTGAAACTTGAATTTGAAATTTAAGAATTGACAAAATTATAAACTTTAAAATTGTTAAAATTTTTAAGTTTTTAGAGTGAACATCTTTAATTTGAAACGTTTCCAGTCAAAATTATTGTTCCAAATTATGAGTTTTAATTTTTAAATTTCGAAAATGTCATGTTTACAAAAATGGTTTATGTGTTTAAACCTGAATGGTTCTTTGTCTTATTAAATTTTGAATGCTTTAATTTCAAATTGTTCACACATAAAGCGAACATTATGTCAATGAAGCAGTTCAATTTAAATTCTGTTGCAAGCGTCCATAATCTTAACATTTTTGAAACATATAAGTAAGAAACACAAAGATTAAATCTAGACAATTCTTACCCTTTTTCGGATTAAATTTGTTTTAATCCTAAGAAATTTTTTACTAAGCTATAATTATTTGTAATAGTCCATTTTATACATTCGAAATATGATAATGCTCAGCCTCTGTAAAGCAGCACTAAAATGATGATGAATTATGAAAAGCATAAGGTACCAATATAAAGGCAAAATTGTAAATATATCAATTGAAAAACTTCCAATGCGAAAACTTTACTTTGGAAATATTTAATTGTAATATTTTAGTGCAGAATTACTCATTGATAAGATTACAACTATAAACTATTTAAATTTATGGCTTAATTTTTAGTTATTAATTCTTAAAGATGTTTTCAACCAATTTTATTTGAAATGTTAAAAATTTTTTTTAAATATTTTAAGGGTGATTGCTAAAAAGTTGACCAATTTATCTCCCAGTCATATTCCACTTTTCCTTTGTATAATAATTTTTTTCTAAAAATATCTCGGTATGTGGCTTAGTGGTGTCGTAAAGATTGTATACGACTTCGTTTAAAAATTATAAATAACAAAGTACACAAAATGTCTTAATACGCACCTGTCTCAACCTAAAAATTTAAAATAAGAAAATTGCTAATTAACATTAACGCGTAAAAAAAACGTATCCAAAAAACATATCCATCACAAATACATTCCTTGATCTTTCAGTTTTGTTGGTTTTGAAATTTTTTGATTTTCCAAAATCTGATTTCCTCAAATGGTGAACCTTGTTTAAAAAATCTGAAATTATATAATTAAATCTCCTACTTAATTTGAAAACTTTTCAATTTACGATAATTAAAATAATATTTATTTAAGATTCCATAATTCATAACAAACTTCAATTTGAATCTTTAATTTTGATAGTTAAATGTATAATTTATCAATTTTTCGATTGTTAACTGAGAAGTAGTTAAAGACCGAAATAGAATTAAATTATCTTATTGAATGAAATCTGATTGAAAAATAATAAGTCAATAGTTATTGCGTAAATTTTTTTGAGCCAGGATAAATGAAAGTAAAAAGAAGTTTTTATGCATGATTCGCGCGGTTTGTTGCAAATAAAGTTCGGGGACGTTCAGTCCTTCGATTACTTTCCTTTCTATGGAATCAACGAGCGTTTCGAGTTCGAGGTTATACTTTAGAAGCCGAAAAAAGGATTCTATTGGCAAAAAGAATTCTATCTCCTTGATTCAGTGCTTGAATTAAAATTTTCAAAGTTCAGATAAATTTCTAGTACCAAATAAAATAAGCTCCGCATCAATTTTACTCTATTTTAGAATTATTTAAAAAATTTTGAAAATATTTAAGCGAAGTTCAGGCTGTATATAATTCGAAAGTTCTCATGTATATATCTAAATATATATCTAAATGTCCATTGGATGTTTTAATCTTTTCTTTATAGGACATGGAATGTTTTTATGACTTTATATAAATATTTATTGCTTTTGCCATAAGATATAGTAGAATTTTTTATTTTTTCGAAAAAATTATTAAGCTGGAACAAAAATGCTCAAAAACGAATTTTTTTAAATCTTGAAACAACTGCTACCACAATTCAAGTACAGAATTGAAACAAGAACAACTTTGAAGATTGAAATGGCATGTTCTACACGAGTCAGCTTGTGCATTGTTAATTTGTTTATACCTTCCTTGTGAATTGAATTTGCTATTGTTATGAGCAGCCTCGTTATTTCGCAAGAGGTTAAAAATTATTCTCATAAGCATTTGTTTAAGAATTAATAACATCCAATAATGATAATGACTTGTTAATTGCAGTTAATTTGTCAAAATTAGCAGAAATAAAATCACTTCCCCGAAGAAGTTCACTGTTCGATATTTTTTTTTCTTTCAATTCACACGTCTATGAAAAATAGGTTCAGTGCCCTGGGTTCAATATTTCTGATTATTTATGCTTGGCTTAACACGATTTTACTTCAAGGAATTATTCTGCTTAGAAAAATGCTTGAGGCTGAATAAATTCAGATTTAAAGCAAGAATTATTTTATTTTGTTTTAATTTCCGACATACATTGTTTTAACAACAATAAGTATTCTAAAAAAATAATTAAATATATCTTTGGTGTAGAAACGCTAAAGATTATTATTAATGGGTTGTTATGTCATCATCGTCTATAATTTCCTACTAATACTTTTGTTTTTATTTTCACCGATTTGCAAGAACTAATACAAAAGAATGAGATTTAGCTTTTTAAGTTATAAGGCGGAAACATTAAAGAATATAATCTAAAGCTATTATTATTTCCCAACAACCAATCGTAAAGCTGATTAGAAGCAATCGAAGTACGCTCTAGCTAGCGTTTATTTGCGATTTATATAAACAAATATTCACTAAGAAAATGGGAAAGTGTATCCATTTTTTAATTAAAACTTGATATGCTCGAACATAATAAGTGTTAACAATTTCAAGATATATAAAAAACTTTATTTGTTTCTGATATTAACCCTTTTGCATGTAAACTATATTTCCTATGTAAATTTGAAATCAGTTTACAAATAAGCTGATTTAAACTATAAAAGGAATCAGCAATTATTTTTCTTTTGAGACTTATTCTTTATCACAAATAGTTTATCTATTCCTTTAAATATTATTCTTGCTACCTTCATAAAATCGCATTACTTTATTTATTCATAGCGTTTATGAACCTCAAAACTCATACTTTTGACGTGTTCACATAACAAAGTTCTATCGCGGTACATACATATTGAAAGATATTAACTCGACAGTCCAAATAAAAGGTTCCATATCGGTGGCCAAATATGGAAGCTTGCTAAGTTTTGAAACCCTCCCCCCTCCCTCACCCATATTTTACGTAATTTTTTTCGAAATTTGGTTGTGTGTTTTTACTCTCAACAAAAAAGATAATGATTGATATTTCAACCAAGAATAGATTTTTAATCACAAACAGTTGAATGGAACAAAAAAAGACGATTTTTTAACACTTTTTCTCTTAAAAATATTTTTCAGGCGATAAGGAAAAAAAAATTAATCAAAAATGTTGAAATTGAAATTAATTTGGTTTTCTTTGCATTCAAGCGGAAATTAACGGGACTTTATGATTCGTTCGGAAATTGATCGGTACCTGCATGTTTGTTCCTGAGAAAAAGTTGTTGCAGTTGACGTTTTGCGTTTCTTTATTGTTTATCTGAGGACATACGTGACTCATGTACTTTTATCTTAGGTCTTCCGTGGAACATTCTTCGCATAAATACTTGCGAATTTATTACAGACTCGGATTACTTATATGTGTGGTTTGAAATTTTCACTTTCTTCAGTATCAATTGTTCCTAAAATGCTATTAAAGGCAATTGAGAATATTTTTAGTAAATTGTCAATATTGGACCATAATCCTCAATAGACTAGCTTGTTCACGTGATTATTTTCAAGAATTACAGATTTGAGAGAGAATGTCTTGTGGCTTATCCGATGTGAAATGCTATATGTCGGGTTAGCTCAAGTGAATTGCAGATTGGCACGGTTGCATAACCAAACGATCACCTAAGAGTATCGCATCATCTTTACAAAAAGGTTAACGCGCTCCACATACAAAAATTAGACTCACTTAAAGCATTGTTTATCCATTATGAATTTTTTAACGAGAATGAAAGTTAGCTTAAATTTTGCTTAAGGTAAAATTGCAGTGGCCAACTACTGAGAAAATCAAATGTTTAAAAATTTGTAATGGCTCACAAGGGCAAACCTACACGCACAGTAAAAAAAAAAGATCAATTTTGTTGCAGCGCATTTTGCTCCAGCGATCATTTGACTCTCGAGACCATAATGATTTTCCTTTCGGATCAATTTGATCTCACTTTTGGTTAATTTGTCAGACTAAACAAAATGGCCGCCAATTATTGGTGCCGGTGTCATAACTACATAATCATTAAAAACCTTTTGACTTTTTAACATTCTGTATTTTTAACGAATTTTATTTTATTTAGGGGTTGATTTAGGGTGGTTTCCACATGCGCTAGAGGGCTGAAACTTTAAGATGGGACTTTTGGCACCTAATACTGTCATAAACAATGAAAACCTTTTGACTTTTCAAATATTTTATTTTTCGTTTTTTTCGTCTTTTGTAAACGTTGGGAACTTCAGACTCATATATTTTCTAATATCAGATTTCGTTATTTTTTCATCTATTCAAGTACACTGTACGATCAGAAACCATAAAAAGCTTGAATATGAGCTAAAGTATTGTAAGAACGTCAGTCATCTTGGCTTGACTTCATACGTGATCCCGAATCAGATCATTATGATCTTAAAAGTCGATCATTCTCTTCGGCCGATCAAAATGCTGTTGAATTTGGTATCATTTTTGTTGCATATCAAAATGATATTGATTTCGGTATCATTTTGAACACTTTTTTTTACTGTGAATATTTTTTCATATAAAAAAATATTTCTTGTCTGAAGATAATGTAGTAGATTGAAGAAACTTAATTTTCTTCTTAAGTACATTTTTTAAAGATAATAAAAACATTCTTGAACACGGAAATATGGTATCGTCCGTATTCGTACGATATTTTCTTGGTCCAGAGCTAATTGTTTCTATGCAGTAATTGGGCATTACCAAACTTGTAATATATTATAGGATAAATATTTTAAGTCCCGGTTAAAACAGGCGCTGTGAATTTGCAACCGGAAAATTTAAGTCCGTTTCCTGATTGCAGCATTTTTTGCCAAATTAAATTTTTTAAAACAACTTTTTCATGCTAAAAGATTATTTTTTTAATAACCTATGTCATTTCTACTCAAAGAAAAGTTTTTTTTATAGAAAATTCTTATAGCTCTTTATTTAATTGAACTTTTTAATGTTATTCAGGGTAAACTATGTATAGTATTTGTCTGACATTTTGAATCACGTACCCCCCTTTGTTAGAATATTGAATTTCCAAGTCAAAAGGACGAGTTTTCTACAATACAGTTGAATTTTCAACCAAATAGTTGAATTTTCAACCAAGAAGATTAATATTCATCGAAAAAAGACGAATTTTTCCAAAAAATTACATTAATTCTCAACCAAATGTAGTTGATTTAATTCATAAACTAAAAAATATCAGTTTTAACATAAAAGGGAATAGTTAAATCCTCATAACAAAACACAAATTATTGGGTGAAAGGGGCTTAGAAATTTCAGAAAAATAGTTCATAGGTATTTTGTGGATGATCCCTTATTTTTTTCTTCATATATTATTATTATTATTATTGAATTTATGATTATTATTTTTAATAATAATACTAATAGTACTAAGTACGACTGGTGGTAGTTAGTGAATTACGTCAGTCAGTATAGAAAAATATTTGACCCCGCTATCCAAAAGACTTTACTTAATTGAATCACGACTAAAGTTCACGTGGAAAGGGTCCACAGGGTGGGGAGAGCAAAAAATGGTAAAAAATTGTCCATTGTCCGTGGCACTCACTTATCCTTAAAGATTCGCTTCGGAAGAGTTGAACGTTGAAAAAAGCAATTTTTTCATATGAAAAAAAGGTTAAATACGCATAATTTTTGCCTGGTATGTATAAATCTAATGGTCAATTATTATAAAAGGAATTTGAATGAAGAGAAAATTGACAGAAAATGCAGGCAGCAAGAATCGAGCCCAGCCTTTCCGGTTACAAACTCACTTGGGGCGCTACTACCTGAAACAACTCCGGCCGTTTTGCTCGATAGTGGCTGAAAACTGCATCTTATTATTTTAGCATATTACGAGTTTGGTAACCATCGATTACTGAGTGAAGTATAATTTAATTAAATCAATCTAAAAAAAATTCGGAAAGGTGTAGGATTTGTCAGTTTGGAATTGCGCTAAATGAAAATGTTAATCGGAATGTAATATTCTTTTATATAATTTCTTTTGCGTTTAGTCTGAAAGTAACACAGGAAAAAAAAAACAGAAGATAAACTTTACATCGATTTCCAACGAAAGATTCGCTGCAACAAAAATCAACTTTACGGATAAACATGAACGAAATATCGTTTAAACTTCCTTTTGTTTTTCTATGACAACACATGTGTTTTGAAAAACGTGAAGTTGTCTGAATAAAACTTTATCCCTCTAAAAAATTTCTTGCAAAAAATGTTATCATTACTTTATTCTGTGTACTCAAAATTGTATTATTTACTGAAATCGAATTAGCTGAAAAATTTTGAAACTTTTTAATCCATGAGGTAATTTTACAAGAACTATAGAGAATATAAAAGTGACGCCTCAAGGAGATTTGGTGATGCGACGAAGAGTCATTTTGTAAACATACTTAAAGCCAAGATTCAAGTACGAATAAAAAAAATCTCAAGGTCCAGGTAACAAGCCGGACCTGTTTTGCGCGATATAGTCACACAGGTGAATGGACAACTTATACAAATATACATATTCTCGTTTTTAAGTGTGAGTTCAGCCGTAAGCGAATCGCATCTGATTGGGCGGTGGTTTCAATGATCATAAGACCGAAATACATACATAAGAGCCAAAGAAACGCCAGTCGTGTTAGATAGAATTGAAAGTGGAAATGAAATCGGGTCCGTGAATGACTCACGGTTATCCTTGCTTGGAGGCAAAAGTACACCATACACCCATATTCATGCGCTAGTCATCCGCTTAACCTGCAAAATTATACTGCGCACGTTCAGTAATGTATAAGCGTTCAAATTATGAAACTTGCTCACGTGCTTCGTAGAAATTTATTTAATAAAATATATGATTCAATCGAAACGGATTTTCCTTTGGTCATATGCCAATTACTTTAACTAATTGAATTGAACATCAAATTAAATTTGCTATTTGTCCTTGATGAACTTGAGACGAACTATCAGGTTTTTATGTGCTTACAATTAGAATAATAATCGTAGTAGATACTGTAGAAAGTATATTAAAATTTGCTAGGGTTTCCGAAGCATTTTTTTAAATGATAAAACGAAAATTCCCTGTATATTTTTTGTCGTCAGGTGTAGTTTTAAAGATACTTGCAATACAATTATAAAAAAGTGTTTTTAATCATTTTTAAAAGGTTAAACAAGAAATATTGTTGACATACTTCGGGTAATTTCTATACGTTTTTTAATGCGGATTTCAAATATCATATCTTTTTACAATAGCTACACCGATTTGTAAAATAATCTCAAAACAATAATCGATTGTAACAGCAATATAAAAAAATTTAAATTCCGATAAATCCACTCTCAAAATTACTTACGCTATGGTTTTTTCTGGACGCTCATATAGAACGTGAAACCAGATTTAAAAAAATTTTAATTTGTGATCGAATGTGGCGGATAACACATAAAAAATTTATAATAATCAAGAAACTTACATAGTCTAATAACTTAAAATGATTAACTCTGGTTTTTTTTGAGTCGCTGATAACGAATCTGAAGTCAGCTTTTCAAAATTCCAAATGGCCGAGACAATATAACAAGCGATATGTAAGAAAAGTGTTTTTATTTTAATGATATTCGCTCAGCGACTTGGAATTTTCTAAATCTGTTTTCAAATTCGTTCTCAGCGACCCACATAACTCCAGAGTTATAGTAATTATATTACTGGATAAACTATTTGGAAGTTTGAAAATCTGACTAGATTTGATATTAGCGACCCGGGAACCCTAGGGTAAGTAATTTTTTTAGATCTTGGAAGCACATAGGATGATGCCTATTTAAACTACGCCTGAGGGCAACAAATAAATAACAAATTCGTCTTCAGTGTCAAAAAAGACTGCGGAAATGATATGTCGCATTTAACGGAAACATTGGTCATTTTTGATGAGCAATGATATTAAGAATGCTCTCTACGTACAATTCAATTTAAAATTGAGCTATTTAAAAATAATTTTAAAAATCGAGATAATTATACTAATTCTTTATTGTAAATAATTTTGACAGAGACAACGAAGTCTACTGAAGAACAAAATTGTTTAGGTTCAAACAGATTTTTGCGTTTTTACTCTCGATATAGGAAAAAGTTGAAATATTCTTTGTCAGTTTCTAATGATGAACAGCGGATGTTATTCCTTGAAATATTCTTTTTGAATATTTTAGTAATTTCAAAAAAAATGGTTAAAACAAATGCTAACTCTATCAAAATTCGCATGAATTAAAAAGGTTTAGTTTTCTCTTACTTTATAAATAATCATATTTGAGATTGACTGTACTTAGAGTAAATCCTTGTAATGAGTTCATATTTTAACAATATCTTGTAATAAACAGTACAGTCTAATTTTCCATCTTATAATAAGGAGGAATTATTTATGTTCGTTTGTCGTCATAACGTCGAAGAAGGGAATCATGTTGTAAAAAGGTGAAAGGGCGGCATCAATTTCCGATTTTAATGTGTAATAATTTTAATTATTTACGAAGAAAGGACTCAGTTATGACTTTTAACTAATTAATATTTTACCATAATAGTTCAAGTTTTTAAGTTAAATTAGAAAAGCTTTCGCAAGCAATAATTAAAATTCTATGTAAATTAGCATTTACTTATCGTTTGGGAGTTGTTAATAATTTTAAAGACCGAGTCTACCACCTACATTCACCGAAACTCAGTGAGTGTAGACCAAATATTTTCGACGCGTCTAGACACTTCGAAATGGAAAATAAAACATTAATTATACTTGCCTAAAATCATATGAGCCATTTATGATATCATGGTGAATCACGCTTTTTGAATAATTTACGCACTTATTTTACTTGAACGATAAAAATCATATTATTATACCTATGAACTTTTTTTCTCTTTGCTTTTATTATCTTATATATTCACACTTCATCTGAATTTCAATTAATGAAAGTTTTTGAGACAAAATTAAATCTACTTGTTTGCATAATTTTTCGAATTATTAATGAATAAAAGAGATCAATATTTAAAGTATACACTACTTCACGCATATTTAATGAAATTAAAACTATAATGAATTTTGCCTTTGTGATATGCGAACGATTTTGAATTGTGAGCCTTTCAAGAAAGAATTATAAGTTTCAAAACTTTTGATATAATTAGGAAGAGTTAGGAAGTTTAAATTATAATTAAACTATTTTTAAAATAAAACTCAACATAGGAAACAAATTTAAATATTTACAATTCAAAGCTTTTAAAAACTGAGAAATTCAAGTTTGAAAAAAACAAACGTTTTAAGTATTATAAAAATCTTTAAGAGTTTTAATTAAGGGGTCATTTCAGAATAAATCGTCGTAATTGAAAACAAAAAATTATTTTTAAATGTTGGCTGACGCTAAAAAATAGCATGTGCACAGTATTTTGTGATGCAGTTCACCTGCTATTTTTCAGCATCCACCAACATTAAATCATTTTTAAAAAGGGAAATCAATATTAGTACTTATAAATAGTAAAATTCAACTCTATCAATATTCAGGAACATTCTATTTCAATGTTTTTATTTTTTCCGGTAACTTAGAATATGGAGATAGAGTAGCCTTTTTTCGTTTTTTTTTAAATATTCTATTAAAGAACCTTCAGAAACCACGCCTTAAAAAGGACTCGAATCTGAGTAAAAATATATCAACAATTTTTTTATAAACACGTCAAATAACCGGAAAAGTCCTAAACTATTATAAGTGAAAATTCGAACATCCAATTTTGTTAAATTACGCCGCAATCACGTTCAGACGATGTATTCTGAATTGACCCTACTAAATTTAAATTAAACGGTCTGTTATTTCATGTGATTTTACAGTGATTACAAGAACTTATTTTATTAATGCCTGAAACGGAACATTTTGTTGTTGTCGTTTTCAATAGAAATGTCTTGAAATTTCATGAAAATGGATTTTTTCGAGAATCGTTTACAGGTAGGGCAACACACCTGCGATTTATCCAGTGGAATGTGCCCCAGTATGTAAATCGTGTATATATCTCTGATCGTTAGAACAATGAGTCTGG
This sequence comes from Belonocnema kinseyi, assembly GCF_010883055.1. NCBI lineage: Eukaryota > Metazoa > Arthropoda > Insecta > Hymenoptera > Cynipidae > Belonocnema > Belonocnema kinseyi. The sequence continues at coordinate 73,993,497 of NC_046663.1, forward strand.
TATAAATATTCGGTGCGTCGATTCTGACACGGCAATTGGTCGATGAGTAACCACGGGATACCAAGGACATGCTTCACGGTTCGAAAATGCTCCCATATGTATATATTTATTTATTCCCTGTATCCAATTTCCACTCCCACGCTCAAGGGAGTGTCTTTATTAAAAGGTTTCTTGACTATTTTCGGGAAAATGATAGCATAATAATATTTATAGTATTATATGATAGGCCGATAGATCATGAAATAACATTTTAATCAAAATTAAAATTAGACCCGAATTCTAGTATTTAGTAAGAGGATTCAAATGTGGAAGAAACATCTTCATTGGAATTTCTCTGAGAATTAGCAACTTTTTAAAAAAGAATTTCGTCCGTGAAAATTCAATCAAATTCGTAAACTGTAAATTAACAGTTGAAGGCTTAGGTTGAAGCCCTGAAGGATTTCGTGACTAGAATCGACAGGATGCATTTTTTTTAACTTCTGATCAGCAGTGTTCAGTCCTACCATAAAAAATTATTGCAAATACCAGATAGAAAACTTTAAGACGATTCATATTGTAAATAATTTATAGCTAGGGTTGTTTACGGTTTG
>NC_046663.1:73994186-74010120 GCF_010883055.1 Belonocnema kinseyi
TACTTACATTTTTGAACCCTCACCAATTTCAGCACAAACTAGTCTCATTTCAGGCATACAAAAAATATAAATCAAACATTCACAAATTCAACAATCAAACAAGCAGACATGAGTTACTTTATTATGATTGTGAGACCACTTTTAGATATGATTGGTTCAGGTGCAGATTTGTGGGTAGATAGTATGTATGGAAAAAGAAAAGAAAAGGGTGATGGGTCGATTCGAAATTCTCTCTTGTTGTCCCAATTCTGAAAGTATTTTAAAACATTGAAATAAATGGCAAATATATCCTTTAAAAATTGATGTAAAAAATATAAATCTTAATTATTTCTCCAAATAATAAGAATGATTATTCCATTCTATATATTAATCCAATATTCAAATTTATGATTTTGTTGTCTTTATTTATACAAATCAGCTTTATAACTTATATGAGAATAATTCAAGGAATAAATCAAGGAGAATAAGTCAAGGAATTAAATGTAACAGAATGTTTTTTTCGTACAGAGATATTTTAATAATCGTTTAAAACTACCCCTCGATAAGAGTATAAATATTTGACTTCGTTATTGAATGATTTCTCTCTCGTTTGCAATCATTTATTTTGCAAACAATTGGATGCAGCTAAGAAACTTATTTTCCAGAATTTATTTTATGCAGTATACTATAAATTATAGTTGTGGGTGTATATTTATTATGTTGATGAGTGCAAATATACATAATCACAGCCATAAAAAATGCTCTAGATAATCATTGTGCATGACAGGAATTCACGCGGATGGAGAGTGGATGAAAACATTGTTATTCTCATTATCTCATTCTTTCATTTTCTAAGCTCAAGTTTCCTATTTTTTTAAAAGTCAATTTCATTAATTGAAAAAAAAACCTCCTTATACTAAAAAGAATTTTGTTCTACGTTTGAAAAGCTATTTGATGGTTAATGATTAATTTATAAAAGAGAACGTTCATTAATTAGTTAGGGATGATTTTTGATATTTCAAACTCTTTCCCCCATATTATAAGGATTCGTAAGATACTTCTGACCACCTTACATAAAATTTTATTTTTTTAGTGATTATATCAAAGATATATGAATTATTTTCACTGCAAACGATGGTAAAAGGAATTTCAAGAGTTTTGAAAGATTTGAAAATATTCCAAAAGATTTCAAGGAATCTTAGGTTATTGCAGAGGAGAGAGAATCTCAATGTTTCAAAAAATCTTTCAAGATTTTAAGAGACTTCAAGGTGTTCAATCAGATTTCTAGAGATTTTACAGGATTTATATCATTTAAACACGGAGAAAAATTGATATTGATAAGAAGATATTAAAAACTTTGATATTTAATCATGATATATAGATATTACGGCATACTATCTAATATCTTCTATTCAATATACAAAATATTAAAAGGCAATATCTGTTTATATTGAAAGTATAAAATATGTGATATTAACAGTTAATATTTAAGATATTAAAAAAGCTAAATTTTATCGGAGCAAGGTCGCTGACGTGTGGCGTGGCGACAAAAGATTATGTCTGTATCTTGAGCTTTCATCGTATGTATTGTGGTTTATCGGATATCTATTGCACTATAAGTTTTGGTGGAAAATGGAATAAATGTTTTTGGATATTTTATAATTTTCTCAAGAAAATGAGGACTCAGCTACAGGCATTTTTCATATTAGCCTTGAACAGTGTGTTATCTGTTTAACACAAAAATCGCATAATTATGCAAAAAGGCGAATGCTCGAGGATTCGCATTTTCAAAACAGAGGACTACGATATTAACATTCTTTTGCATTTTACAGAAAATGGCATGCTTTACAGGTAATTTTTGCACAATTAAAAAATATTTCTTGAATATCTTGATTCTGCCCTTTAATATCTTGGATATTGTCAGTTAAAATCTTCTTTTTAATATCTACGGATGCTCTACTTCAGTATCTAGATTTCTGTCCCATAGTTAATTCGCTAAGATATTACCTATTAATGTCTAGATAGTCTGTGCTAACATCTATTTTTTTCCGTGAAGAGTTACCGAATAAGATTTAGACGGATTTTGAGGAATTTTAAGGGATTTAAACTTTTAAAGAGATGTCAACAAATTTCCAATTAATTCACGAAATTTCTAAGCATTTTAAACAATTTAATGTGTGATACTGAAGTGTTTTCACGAATTTTGAAGAATATCCGGGATTTTAATGAAATTTCGAAGATTTTAAGGGACTGACAGAGATTTTATAAGATTTTAAAAGGTTTCAAAGGGTTTCAAGGAATTTTAACGAATTTCAAGAGATATAAAGGGGTTTTCTTGATTTGATGGGATTTCAAAGGATTTTAAGAGATTTTAAAAGATATATAAGTATATCAAATGGATGTATGTACTCTTATATCCAATAGGATTTTGTAAGATTTTAAAGATTTGACGAAATTTCAAAGGATTTTGCTGTTATAAAGGATTTTAAGGAATTTTAAGACTTAATATATTTCAAAGTATTTTAAGAGATTCGAAAATATTATTATTATTTCAGGGATATTCAAGAAATGTAACTATTTTAAAGATATTTTCACGGATTTTTTGGAATATTATAAAGAGTTTGAAAATTTCATGGATTTTCATAGATTCTAAAGGGTTTCCACGGACTTTAAGTATTATATAAAGAATTTTGAATTTTACAAGAGTTTTCACAGATTCTGAAGGGTTTCTAGGGATTTTAAGAGGCGTCAAAACATTCCACAGTATATCCATGCATTTTCAAGGATTTCGTTATATTTAAACAGATTTAATGGAATTTTAAAGCATTTCCGAATATTCTAAATGATTTTAAGAGATTTCGATGAATTTTTAAGGGATTTCAAAGATTTCAAAGGATGTCGTGAATTATCGATTTTCGAAGATCACATGTTTTTTTCAAAGTTGAGAGTATTGAGTTTTTAAGACTGTTGAAGCCGTTTGTCAAAAATGTTATCGAACATTTTTTCAAAAGTGTTTTAGTGTCTAAGGCAACATAGATATTGGACATGCCAAAAACACCAGCGTTTTTCTTTTGGGTTTTTTTTTTATAGATAATACTAATAGGATAACTGTATTCCATTAAATTTTATCTTGTGCCCGTGTCATGCAGAGGAGGAAGATTTTTAAAAATTTTGAACAATGAAAATTCAAAATTTTGGGACAAGTGAATTAGATATGAAAAAGTCGATACAACCAAGTTATTCCTTCCAAAAAGTTCTATAAAATATTTCTTTGAATTTTTGGTCTTTCTGGCGTTATAATCACAATTTTTCTAAAATATATGAAGAAATGTAATTTTCTGCTGCCATTACTAATTAAAGAGGGTGTAAATCAACAGAGCGCGAGGTAAATACACTATCAAGAGCAAAGCTCGAGAACCAATAGTTGCGCGCTTTATAGGCGCGCTCAATCTTGCGCCCCCACCCCCTGCTATAAATTTAGGCCCTACTTTGAAGCCGTATTTAGGACAAATTGGACCCTCTTTCAAAGCTCCAACTACTTCATGTAGGACTTGCGGCATCAAAGCAGGTTCTCTATAATCTCACACCAATATGGATAAATAAAAATAAGAAGTGTTATTTATCATAAAAATAAAATAATATCTGTGATTTAAATATCAAGGATATTTGCAATTATTTTTTATAGATATTTATTAAATATATATTTCAATATATTTTTCGAATATTATATTTTATTCATAATATTTTTTGTTAGCGTTGGAAAATATTTTATTCTTATAATTTGTTATTATTCTCAATCACGTACATGACTTTTGAATACACACACTTTAATTAATTATTAATTAAAATATTTATAATGACTTATTAAACCACAGTATTTACTAATTTTCCATGATAAATATCATTGTCAGACAATTTTTCAGCATTTTCAGTTAAGAGAAAATATTTTTCTGTGATTGAGCATTGCAAAAAAGTATTTCTTTATATGTAAATAATTGATGGCAATGAGGTTAAATCTTGAATTAAATATTTTTGTTAATTAAGTGTGCATTCAGTCATTAGGATGACCAATGAGTTCAATTAACCTGAGTAAAAAATCATTTTTACCTTATTTTCATGAAGTTGGAACATTGTAGGCTTAAAAGATTCAAAGTAGGGTCAGTATTGAAAGGGAAGTTAACAAGCCTCAAAGGAGGGTCTTGAGTTATAAAAATGTACGCTCTGAAGATTTAAAGGAGCTTCAGAGAGGTGTTACAGCATCAAAGTAGGCTAGAATGTTTCATTCTCTAGTAGATAAAAGTTTAAAGCAGGGCTATAAATTTAAATAGCGTCAAAGCAGGTGTTAATAAGGTGCTGCAACTTCAAAGCAGGGTCTAAATCGACTCGCGACACGCGCCGCGCGCGATTTGAATGTACCAGCGCAGTAGGTACATTTTTAAATGTCAAATTAACAACTAAGTGTCCAGAAAGCTAGTTATAAAATTCTTTTTTAATATTGATACTCATAAAAAAGACTACTGAACTTTTACTTTAAAACACATTGTTTCCCATTATTTAGTAAGTTTATCTATATAAAATATGCGCTACGAAGTCGGCATTTTAAAAATAATTACAACAGACTCGGCAACAGCTTAGCTAGTAAATTTCAAGAAAAAAGGTAATGAGAAATAAAGTTTAGTGTTTACTGAGCCTCGGCAACGAAAATTTGTCAAACGATTAATTGGTTGAACCGCACGACACTAATTTAATGTCTTATAGTTTATAGTAAAGTAAAATCAGCAAAAGTCCTCGCTCCGTGTTACCTGATTTGCTTATTTATGTGCTTGATGCATTATTGCTGTAATATGCAATCATCTACTCAATCGTCAATTGTCAGTGATGTTTTTGTTATGCAACTATATAAAAAGGTGAAAACAAACCGTCACGAAGAGCACACACTGATTTGCAACTTGTTGAGAAATAAAGTCGAGAGCAACGAAACATCAGTCATACATTTTCACCTTTTTCGAAACTAGTCTTTATATTGCGCTACAATTATTACGAGCTGCATTTATTCATTTATTTATTACACGCTTTCCCTCAATCAACAAAAAAAAGTACGATTGACTGCAAAACTTATTAGATCGTAATCCGCCGTAATCGAATGCAGGCACAACAATATTCTGAATTAAAGAAAGTGCTTTTTTTAAATTTCATAATTGTATTATCAGTAATTTATTTTTTAATTTATTAATTTGTTATTAAGCTAGGATCCTCCTTTATTGAAACAGGGAAAGTTAAATAGATAAATAGCTAAATAGTCCACTTTTTGATGAAATTGTGCTTTCTTAAAATCGGGAAAATTAAAAAATGTTATTCATTTCAAAAATATTTTAAATATTTCTTCACCAATTATTCGCCAATAATATTCAGGCTTCGAAACCATTTTTGACAAGTTTCCAATATTGCTAATTTTTTGTTATTATCAGAGTGTTTACAGACTAAGTTTTAAATCTTTTTTTATTGTCGAAAAGATAATGGCGTGCTTGTTAAATTTCGCACAATTTTAGGAAAAATATTGAAGAAAATGAAATCATTGATTATTATATATACTGTTATTTGTTAAAAACAACAATGTATATGAAAAATGGTACCAAACATAAAATATATTAAAAAATATAAAAACATACAAATATACCCACTTGAATGAAAAAAATTTCATTACGATCGTTAAAATTCTTCTCTTTAAATGTAATTTGAGATATTTATGTATAATCAATAGATAAATAATTTTATTCTTCTTAGTTCATAAAGAAATAGAGTATTATATATGAAAAGATTAATTAAAAAAAAGTATCACCTTTATGTTCGAATAAAAAATGCACTTATTATGGTACATTTAAACAGTGAAGTTATCGTAATATACATGCTTAATCATAAATTGACATGTAACAAATATGAAAGTAGAATTTCAGCTTGAAACATACTGTTTATAAAATTATATTTTTCCAAGAAATACCCTTTTTTGTGGCAAATTAAAAAAAAAAACATTATAACCCCTTTATAATAAAAAAGTTCCTATTACTATGATTTTTCTAAATAATTTTTTTAGATGAGTCTAATCTGCTTTAAATTTTTAAAAAGAATATAATTTTTTATAAAACAAGTGACTTACTTTGTAAAATAAGTCCAAAATGGTAATTTTTGGTAAAAGTTTGTAATTACTCATAAAATTTGGTAATATTGTAAAGATTCCAGGAAAATTTTTAGTTTCTAGTAGATTTTTCTCCTCATTTTTTACGATGAAATTTTTATGGCATATTTTTATCAGTATTATCTTAAAACTGATAAAGAGGACTTCTGCAAATATTAATTAAATTTTTTAGTACATTTTAATGTTTGAAAACTTTGGGGGTTTCCAGTAAAACTTTTTTCATTCACGCATAATTCAAAGTTGATGCAAGAAAATAAAACATTCCTTGACTTGAGAAGAATCGATGGACCTATCATATTCATGCATTCTATTGGAGATTAGGGATTTTAGGGTCACTTATACAAGGTGTGCTTGAAGGCCGGCTAGGTTTGACTAAAATGGATCCAAAATCTGCTAACGCAGAAAGTTTCCGCGAGTTATGCGCATTTTTGTATATTCACATAACAACCGACCGTACAAAACTTGCATATTCTGGTTAAGGATACACTTTCAAAGTTTACTTTTTTCCAAATTATTTTGAATACAAGTTTGTGTTATTTATTCTGTATTAAAAAAAATTATTTACCACTTTTAGCCCAACTCAGGGCCAACGACAGGGACGCTGTGGCTATATGGCCCGATTTTCTTTTTAATTTTTAAAAATATTTTATAATATTTTTTTATTTATTTTTTATATATTTTTTCTAAGTACAGTGAAACCCTTGAATAGCCCTCCCTTCTATAGCCCCTCCGAGAATTGACGTCGCGCCGTAGGTAGATATAACGGGAACTGCGCGGGGGTTGCGGGGTCTGCAATTGTCACTCAGGCGAGAAGTCAAGCGTGAACAAACAAAAGCGGAGCGGGCTACAATGAGTTAGTTCAGCCCCAAAATCGGCGCTATAAAAGAGTTTCACTGTAATTATACATTTACTGGTACACATCAATATGATGACAGAGCTTTTAATAATATTTGAAAATATTTATTAGTAAATAAAGTTCAAAATTATAGGTGACGCGAAGAAAATTCTATTACTGCTTTTATAGCTGTGTTGAATATATAGTAATTTGTGGTTTATACGTGTTACCTTGTAACGTGCCCAGAATTAAAAAAAATAGCGATGTATAGATTCTCCGCTTTGCTCTAACCTATACCCTAACCATTATTATTTTCTATGAAGCGTAAACTTTCTTTAACATGTATCCGAATGATGTGAATTTTGAGTGTTTACGAGAGTTTGTCGATGCTTTTCAAAGCTTTATTCAATTTATTGATGTCCAGTCTGTTTTGTTTGTAGCTTAATAACAAGAAGAGTAATCAACTTTTCAAAATTCTGATTATTGGAAATGAAAGAGTAACTTCGAAACTATCGATTGGCGTAAGAAAATAAAAATTCATTTTTTTTCGCGTTAAATCCCTTTCTTCGCGGACGGTCACATATGTAACTTATGGACTTCTATTTTCAATACAGACGGGTTGTGTTTTCTATATCGCCACCTAGCGGTGTTTAACTCATTTAGGTATATATTTATATAAAATGTACCTAAATGATAATTTTTAATCACCGTTTACTTGCATTTTAAATTTGAGTATTCGTTTGATTAATTAAAAAGTGGTGAAGTTAAAAATCGGCATTATTTGGAGAGCTTTCAAATAAAATATATCAAAATTTATAGAAAAAGCTAAATTATTGGTTGAAACTACTTGTCTGTAACAAATTTTATAACTTTAGATCTAAGATAAAATTTAGTATAATTAATAGATTAGACTACGCGACCACTTAAGCTTTAGCTAGTATAGGTTGTTATGTAAACATCTAAAAATGCGCACAACTCGCGAAAGGGAGCAGCTAGAATTTTAAATTCAACTGATTTTCAATGTTCAAACGCTGCAGAAACTTTTTGCGTTAGCAGATTTTGGATCCACTTTAGTCAAACTTAACCGGCCTTCAAGCACATCGTGTATAGAACTTTAAAATCCTGTTTTTTTAATGCATTTTTTTTATTCACATAATTCAAAGTTAATGTAAGAATAAAAAAGACACATCGATCCAAGACTAATTGACATAGTTATTTACCTAATTGTATTTTTGTATTTGTATTGGCGGGTGGAGGACCCTCTATCAGAGCACCCGCTGATATTTTATTTTAAAATATTTTCATTATTAGTTTATAATAAATATAACAAATAATTAATATATTATCTATAAGGAAGAAATTATATATTCTATTATTTATGAATAGCAATCAAAATGCTCATCAAATGCACACTATACAATTATAAATAAAAATAAAGTGAAAACACTCTAGATAAAGTGCACAGATAAATAGTTTGCATTATTGTCTTTTGTTGTATTTTATTATTAAAATACATTTTTATGAGGGGATTTCATAACTTAAATACTATTTTTTGAAAGACTTACAATATTTGAAGATGATCCAAATTAAATGATTTTCAAGATACGAAGACACGAAAATTGTGTATTTTTTATTACTTGTAACGTGGTACATGGTACACGTCACATAGCTGCCCCATTTCGGACTGTATAAACTGGGTACGTAAAAAATTACCTAAAATCAATGAATAGTTGCTACACAAAAGCAGCGGTAAATAGCAGCAGTTTGCTCAATTCCGTACTTTTACTGTGAGCAAGTATACTGTTCATCATCTGTTTGCTTGAGGTGGAAATCCAACCAAGGAGAACGGCTAGTATAATTTATGCGGATGATTCAAATGATAATAAGGACAAGCGGTATTTTGTATTCAAGAGTATGCGACGATTTGAGGACATACCGGTTTGCTGATCCTTCTTATACTATGTGGGTTGGCATTTTGGGCAATGGGCACATCTGATTATGACCAACATGAGAGATTCGCCATTTCTTATTTCGTTTATTTGTTTTGCTAGCCATCTTTATTTTTATATCTTACTGGGAATATCATTATTTCCAAGGTCAGCGATCATATTAATTGTTTTAATGTTGGATGTTGTGGAAAGTGAAATTAAATCTTATGCTCTTTTTCTATCATATTTAAATCCAGTTAAAGGGCATGGTAAAAAGTTATTTTTGTTGAATATTCAAATATTTTGTTGAAAATTTAATTATTTTGTTAAAAGTTTCAAAGTTCTGGTGAAAACTTGTCTTTTTATACAGAAGATTTGTCCTTTTTAATTTGAAATTCTACTGTCTTCAGAAAAATTGGCGTTTTTTGTTTGAAAATTGAACTATTTGGTTGAAAATGCAACTGTTTGTTTGGTATACAATTCAGATATTTACTATATATTCCATTACCTGCGGAACAGAAAAAATTTGGTGAAAATATTTGTTTTAAGAGCATCTCGGCCATTCCAAAATAAGATAACCCAAACTGTTAAAATAAAAATGTTAAAAATAGCAATATTTAGCAATTCAGATATTTACTATATATTCCATTACTTGCGGAACAGAAAAAATTTGGTGAAAATATTTGTTTTCAGGTTATTTTTCAACAATGTTTGTTCAGGGCATCAAGTGACCCAAAGTGCCTATGATTTTTATGGAATTTTTGGGCACTTGTCTTAACTAGTAAAAGTACTGGATTATTAATGTAAAAAATTCAATGAAATATACATTTATTTGTCTGCTTATTCATATAGAATACAGAAAAATTGTTTGGAGAATATGAAAAAAGTGGTAACGGATGGGACATAGGAGGGGATAACGGATGGGACATTTGGCATCTCAAAGCCTTTCGTCTGACCATTACCCTAATGACGGCGCTTAAGAGATTCTAAAATTGCATGGTGAATTCTGCAGAAGAGAAGCGAAAGAATTTTGAAATTACTTCAAACCTTTTGTACTTAAAGTGGTTTATAAATGTTTAAGAACTTGAATGACAGGGATATTCTTAACTATTATAATTCGGTCAGATTCTACTTACAGGATTCAAGGAACATCGTACGTATTAAATTAAATACACCATTCCTAATAAGTTAATCTATTTGCAAAGGGATTGAAGCTTATTTAAGAGTACATCTTAAGTTTACGAATGCCATAACTCTGTTAGTGAGCTGATCAAACTATCTAGTTTCTTTTTAAACTCAGTGAAGTTGTGAAATTATTATTGTTCGTTGTTCTGACCTTACTTCATCCATATTTTGGTAAGTTATAAACACATTTATCATACTGTGATTTACATTAATGTAAACATGTTATCATATAATTTTCTGACTAGACTATTTCACTGAAACTTAAAATATAATTTGTGGGCTTTTTTGACAGATAATGGCATCAGTTCCTAAAACAGAGAAGATGGCTAAATCCGCCAAAGATTATTATTATATAATAATACTGTCTTAGGCTTAAGCGCATTCCATCATTCAAAAAATTTGACATTTATCGTATTGTTGTTGGGCAAACTTCGAAGTCTACGCTGCATGAACTCACAATTTTCCCTGGCGGACCACCTGAATTATATTTTAAGCACCTAACAACACATACACGTTTAAAATACAGCGATGTATACTCCGAAAGTGATTTTGAAGATTAAATAAAAAAGTAGTGTGATATCAGTATTAATTTAATAGATGTAGATGTTGATAAGAATGTACGTAGAATAAAATTTTAACCCGAGTTTTTGACAATAAAATTTAGTTTTCCATTGATTTAAAACTTTGATAACTTATTTAGATCCTACTCCTTTCAATTCTCAGTTCATATTGAAGTTATATTATCTGTAAAGCCTCCAAGCTAACTTCCTGATCGTACATGTCCCATCCGTTACCTTGCTGTGTCCCATCCGTTACCCAAAAGAAGAATTTTATCCAAAATTCTAATTCGCATATTTTCGAACTTGACATATATAAAAAGAAAACTTCAACAGACAAATCCATTACAAAAAAATTGGTTTTATAACTATTCTCAATTGGCAGAGTTCTGACTGAAAGGAAAAGTAAGTCCGGAAGTGAGTCCCGTACGAGTCCCATCCGTTACCCTCGTTTTCGTTTTATAACATGAAAATTATCCAATTTAATAGAATTTTAGAATCTGAAAACTAACAAGTTCATGCATCTTTGTACAGATAGCGTAGCTTAAACAAGATACAGTTGTTTTATATAAGGATTTTTCAAGTTTTTATGCGTGCAAATGTCCCATCCGTTACTTTGGAATGGCCGATCTGAGCTGTGAATTCTGATAAAATATTATGTTTTATGCTTTATTTTGGGCGTTTATCAAATGAAATCGAAGATCAAAATTTTTACTTAAAGGGCGGTTCGTATTTTTGGCTTCGCTCTGCGGGGTTCAAGCTTTTTGTGATGATTTTGCTAAAAAAAGCGTGACGTAGTTTTCGAACGGTTCCTAAGTAGATATTTTAATTGCGCTTACATGACAATTTGTTCCATGCTTAATATTTGTGTTGCAAAGTTTGATCTTTAAGGTTTATTAAACGTGCCGAAAGTAACGAAATAAAGAGTCTTCCTGTTCGAATTTGTAAACAGGCTACAGAACCAGTATTGCCATCACGTTGAATTCCAATTTAATTAACTCTATTGGTAATAACAATATTATAGAGATGTATAATAATCTCTATTGAATATAGCAAAATACATACTCTTGATACTTGTCTATTACACGGTTACATTACATTGTCTGAATTATATTGTATACCAAAATGGAAGAAGTATATAAAAATAGCTATAAAATGTGAGAAACTTTTTTAATTCTCTGTAATGGTTCATTTCATTTTTCAATTTAAAGACAGCAGAACTGAAAATAGTGAGAACTATAACTGTGAATGAAATTATTCATTGTTTCTTTCTGAGTTATAGCCTATAATTTATAGCTTTCCCTCAATTTGGTCGCTATTCTGTTAATAGTAATGGATGACTGGAGAAAATGTATTCGGATAGTTTGAAAAATAATCCATAAGCCATAAGGAAGAAAACGTACAAAGCCAGGTACAAAGGAAAGTTAAAGAGCAGAGTGACACTGAGGTTAGTATGACGCCACAGGATCAACCACGAGATAATTAACTTACCTGCTTGGCCCATTGTCAGAAAAGGGCCTTTTTAATCTTACAACAGTTGTGCATCTCGACTTGTATTTGACATTTGGCGGTTCTTCTATGTAGGCTTTGAAATATTTCTTTACTTAAGGATTTTTAATTTCAAATATTTCCAATTTTAAAGCTTTGACATCTTTGAGTTTGCAGTGTTCGATTTGTGACATTTTCAAATTTAAAATCATTCTATTTACAGTGCCTAATACTAAGAGGTAAAAAAGAATACTTATAATTGTTACACCTAAAATTGGTTTACATTAAAATCAGACAAATTTGTTTGGAATGAAACCAAATTAGTAAAAAATTTAACATACCTATATTCTAAATTCAAAATTGAGTCTTAAATTTATATCTATTTTGTTTAAATTCAGACAAATTTTACTGAATTCAATGTCAAACATTTGAAGGTAAAATAATTATGAATCTTTCTATTTAAGGTAGCTGTGCTAAAAATCAGATGTCTCCAAGGAAAAAGTTTTTCTTTGATTTTAGGAGTAAAAATAATATTATTGAGAATGTAATTTCAAAATTAAAAAAAAAAACATTATTTCAAGTGACAAAATTTTAAAAACTCACAAAAAATGTGTTTTTTTAAAAAAATTTTCTTACTAACGCTTAGTTTTGCCGATTTTTTAAAAATGGTTGAATTTGAACAATTGATGACTTTTTTGGGAAAAATTTTCCCGAAAACTCTACTATTTTTAATTTTATAATAAACCATTTTATAAACAAATAACTACATTTGGAGATTATGTACTGGCTTTCCAAATTGGAAACAGCAAAGTTACAGGGAATGTTTTCCCCGAGGGGCTAGTCATTGAGAAATCTCAGATTGAGGCCCTGGAAGTCTTAGGAGAACTCTTTGAGAAACTCGGCGAACTGTCAGCCGACTCCATCTGAACGCCGCCGAGCTTAGCCGAGTTTGATTTCTCCTGAAGAGTCCCGTTCTCGAGAAGTTCTGGAAATCTCGGCAGTCTCGGCAATCTCAAGGAAATCTTAGCACTCTGTATGCGAATTCGATTGAGACTGCCGCATTCATCGTTTCATGAGATTTCCTGATTTCTCAGTGAGTAGCCCCTCGGTTTTCCCTAAAGAAATAAGCCATGACTTATTAAATTTGAACCCGTATTAAAAAATGGTTAAAAGGCCACAATAAGGAAAACTGAATTACAAAAAATATTGTTAAAATAATTGTTATTTACAAGTTTAAAAACTTTTTTTTTATAAAAAATAATTTCTTTTCTTTCAAAAGACATGACTGGTAATATTGTTTCAATTTTTCAAATCACAGAACATTTTTTCAGCCAGAGACCTGATATTTGGCATGAAAACTACCTTAATATGTAAAATTTTAAACTTTGATGAATATCGAATTAAAAATTTCATTTTATTTCGAAAGCTGTAATTGAAACATTTTAAATTCTAGTGTAGGGATTTTCAATTGCTCATTTTGGAATAAAAATAGTTAAAAAAATATTTTGAAATGACTGAGCGATTTTGAAATAAAAGCGTTTGATTTATTGAACTGTTCTAGACTTAAAAACGTTTGAAGTCGAATAATTACAAATTTATATAATTAGTTAACTTCAAATTTAAAAGTATAAATTTGATCATTTTCTAATTTATTAATTGTAAATGTGATCTAATTCATCTAACTTAAACAATTTTAAACGATATATTAAAATTTTTTTAACTATTCCAAATAAAGAGTTTTAATTTCATTGTGAAGCAATTCAAAGCTTAACACTGATTGAAATTTTGTGAATTGCGTGAAGAATATAATGGCGAAATAATTCAAATTTGTATGATTTAAAGTTCAAGAAGTTTTTAAACTTCTGTTTTAAAGTTTAAATAGTTTAAAAATTTGTTTAATTGTTCAGTTATAAACGTTTTCCATTTCGAATTATTTAATTTCAAACAGTTTAAGAATTCTTCAATTCAATTCATGAATTTTAAAGCATAGAAATGACAATGATTTTTTTGTTGAATTCTGGAATTATAATGAAAGGTTTTGAAATTCTGGAAGCGTCGAGTTTGAATGTTTCAATTCATAATACACATTTTGAAAATTTAGAATCAAGTAGTTTTAATTTCTAATTCTGAAATGGGTTTGTTTTCGAAAGGCAGTGTCTATACGTACCGAATCTATTGATACAGAAATTTCATTAAAAATGTACCCTTTTCCAGGTTCCGCTATTCATACCGAAAACATATTATTTGTTACTTCACTGAAAAAATGTTTAGGTATTTATCCTAGAATTCTTGCTATTAATACATTTATAAAGAAATTATATAACAAATGGTCAACGACGACACTTAACGGCAGAAAAATATATCACTGCTGATATATTATGTTAGTAATATTATGCTGAAAAAAATCATGCCGAAGGGAAGTCTCTAACTTTTATAAAAAAGCAATCATTTTAAATTGCATACAGAAGTCAAAAACTTAGATAAAAAAATGTGTGCATTTTTTTCTTATTATAATAAATGTCCTAAAATATTGTTTGGGATTATGATTCATTTATTGCTATGAATAAAAAGAAGCATTTAAAAATGAAGATTATTTAGGGCGGCACTTATAATCACCGATAGTATTCTTCTAGTCATTGTTTGAATTATTAAGAAATAAAATTAGTCAATCTTTATTTTTTAAATTTATTTTTTCTCCCTTTGCCAAGCAATATTCGTTGCTTTAGAAACATAGTACTGTTGAGCTGTAACTGTAAAGTGTTTGAGTATAATTTTAGTTTAAACCTGTTAAAAAGCGAGGAGGTTTAAGGTTTGTATTTATCTTTACAATATGATTTATTTGCAGAGTCTGGAGCAAGAAAGGCATCTTCTTCGGAGGAGGTTGGAAGAAGCAAGGGGGGAGAGTGAAGCTCGTGCCTTGGAACTCCAGGCTGATGTGGAAGCGTTGCGGAGCCAGTTGGAGGAACAAAGCGAACGAGCAAGAAGGGCTGAACGGGATCAGGCAACTCTGGTGGCCGAATTAACGGCCCAGAACACGCGCCTAGCGGATCAGTTGAGGGAGGCTGCAAAACAAGAAGAGCAGCTGCTCCTGGAAGTGAAGGTTCTGAGAGAAAAAGTCTCTGTCAGGAGTAACACCCTTCAGGATCATGTCAGCAGTCTTGAAGTACTCAGAGATGAGGTAATATAATATACCTACCTCAATTCAAATTCAAAATGTTCGAATTTAACTTCTAACATCCACAGATACTAGAAAATATAAGAATTTTCGATGGAGATATATTAGTGAATAATTTCAATTACAATCGGACTTCTCAATAAGAGTGCTTGCCCTAATCCGTGATTAAGCAATACCCCCACTACCGTCCTTGTTTTTAACGCCACCGAATAAAATTTCAAGGCTTCTCATTAAGAGCGTTTTGTGAAGTTTGATTATTTATGACTTTCTTGTTTTGAAAACGCGACGATTTAAATAAAATAATAATAAAAATTGCATTGTTTTTTATTTATCTAGGAAATCACTTTCTTTACAGCACCGTTAACGCTCTTATTGAGAAGCCCGACCATCATTTAAATTTTTCTGAATGGTGCGAATACTGGCATGTGCAGACAAAATTATATATCGAGTTAAGAATTTATCAAATTAAATAAAATTTACTCAGAAAGGTTCATCCTATATGTTTATAATTATAACAAAGATTGTTTTTATAATAATAATCAATGAGAAGCAGAACCTTCTATAGTGATTTTCATTTGGTTTCTCTAATTTTTC
>NC_046663.1:74010220-74044127 GCF_010883055.1 Belonocnema kinseyi
GGTGGACAGCAGCTTGTCCGAAAATAATAGTGATACCGATAATTTTCAAACAGATTCTGGTATTAATAAATAATTTTATTAATTCAAATTTTCATTGAAGTGTATCTCTAGGTACATCTACATTGTCGATATTACTTTTGTGTAAACTCATGTTTAAACGAAATTAGATATCGAATTGAAAATTAAATAATACGCACAAAGGAGCATTCATAATAAATTGGTATAGTTATAAAAAAATTGTTTTTATAATAATAAACATTTAGGAACATAACCAGGGTTGCTACAAAGTCCTAATTTCGAAATTCTCTGACTTTCCCTGACTTTTACCAGACCAGTTTTTCATTTTCCCTACACGTTATAAATTTTTCTTTTAATTATAAAAACAATTTTACACCTAGGCGATCAATAATGCTAATGCAAACAAATGTTTCTTTTTAAATTGTGGGCATCCGCATGGAAAGGGCTCTTAAAGCCGGAATGGAGTTACGTCAACTTTAGCCTATAATTTTGACCTCAACTTAGAAAAACGCCAATATCTCCTAAACTAGAATCGGCCATAAGGGTCTTTTTATGCGAAGGCCCACAATTTATTTTAAACGCCTTTAGAGAGGGGAGAGAGTTTGTGGGAGATAAAGTTTCAACTAAAAACTTCATTTTTTTATTAAAACACAAATTTTGCACAAAATACATGAATTTTCATTCAACTAGTTTAGTTTTTAAGTCAAAAATATAATTTTTTTTTTAAGAATGGAATAATTTAATTTTCAAACTATAAAAAAATGTCATTCATAATATTACATTTTTAAGCCAAAAGGAAAATTTGTTAACAAAATAGTTGAGTTTTCAACGCGAAAAAAGAAGTTTATTTACCAAATGGCAAGTGATTAAACTTACAACCAAACAGTTGTATGGTTGATCTCCGTGCTAAATTTTCGAAATTCCTACTTTCTAATGCCAATGAAACATCGAGGAAACAAAAATTTTGTGGGATATCTAGAAATTTAAAAAAGTTTTAACAGGGACACAAACCAAGGAAAGTTGTAGATGTCGACGATAAAAGTATCTGATTAGGTACAATTTATCTGTTTATTGAGTATGAACAGTATAGCCTTAGTATACATTTAAATCAATTTGCTTGACTGAAATGGAAATTATTCAATTTAAATGAATTACCCAATGCCGATAAGAATATGGCATTATTATGTCAGTCAATAACCGGGTTAGTCTCAAAGTGCAAGTGAGACAGCTGTTACGTTACGAGGCCAACAACAAAAAATCTGACTAATCATTAAAATGATTGCTGCATGGGCAAGTTGAGAAGAATTATATTTTCGACCAAATTATTTTTCTCAGACCATACAAAACATTACATATTTGTACGTACTTCTTTTCTATATCGATAGAAATATTAAAAATTGTTCAACTTCAAAATAAACATTTTTATGTAAAATACAATGTTTTAATTGAAGCAGTTTAAGGCACATAAATTAGAGAGCATTTTAATTTATTTTTTACTTTGAATTAAAAGAATTCAAAATTTGATAATTAAAAATTTGAAATCTTTGAAATTTGAGAATCTGTAAATAAGAAACACTTGAAACTGTACACCTTTAATGTAAAACCCATCGAAATTGATTTTTTTTCTGCCTACAAACTTTAATAATTTCGGTATTAATAATTTGAAAACACAATAAATTTGACCATTTATGAATCCAAGGATTTCTGATATAAAGCTTTCAAAATTGAATCATTTTTATTTTGAAAAGATTGAAAATTGTACATTTAAACTGGATGGATTTCTAATAAAAAATGTTAATCTGGAAGAAGTTGGATTAAATTATTTTGTATTATATTTTTCGTGTTACTTCTTATTATTTTTCTAATAAATGTATTATTTTTACATTGCGAGGTTAAAATTGGATGGTGTCAAAACAAATAGAAAATCAGATATTTGGATTTCATTTTCATTGAAATATAATGTAAAGTTCCTACTCTTCCTACTCTCACATTACGTGTCAGTTTCAATCAATATATTTTTCTATATTATATTATCTGAACTTCAGAAAAGGCGACCTCTTATTATCCTGCTTTTTATGTCTATTAATAAATAAACAATGATGAATACATTATGCACTTAATCTGCATAGGTGATTATTTATTGTCACATGAAAATATTGCAATTAAATACATTTGTGACATATAAAGATCGTTTTTTTCTGTAAAAAGAACTCAATAATAGCATAACTTATAGGTATGCCTTTTAAAATACTCGTGAAACGTTTAAAATCATTTGTTAGTAATAATTTATTGAAACAGTTGATGCAGCTGATTCATTTATTTAGTCACTATCAGACGATTGTTTTCTTTCACCAAAACTTCCAATTATACCGAAAAACATTGCAATGCTGGTTTATATTCTATTCTAAGGTGAATAAATGATATAATTTTGGCATATAAAAAAATATAGCAAAAATCCTTATTTTTGATAATCATTCGAATACGTATGAAAAGAATAAACTTTTGATAAAAAAGTAGATTTTATAATAATAGCGACCAACAATATATAAATTAATATTAAATAATACTAATATAACTAAGTTTCATTTTCCACCAAATAGTAGAATTTAAAACCAAAAAATATCATTAATTTCCAACTTAAAAGTTGCTTTAATGACCAAATAATTGAACACTCGCCAATTAGTTCAATTTTCCAAACCAAAAAGACGAATTTTTTCGAAGACTTTTCTATCATAAATGATAAATGTTCAATCTAAAAGGATGAATTCTGACAAAAATATTTAATTTTCGATCCACCCGAGTAAAAATGCTTAGACTTGAGTTCGACTTGGTTATGTCTTGAGTTCGTCTCCAAGACATCGATGTCTAGCTGCTTCTCAAAACTGAGTCGAGACATAGGCATTCGTCTTACTTTTATGGCCACGACAGGTAAAACGACGTTTACTTGTCTCAAATTGAGCCTTGTCTTGGCTGAGATGGTCGAACCTTTTTCGGTTCATAAATGAGATTAAAATTGATGAATGAAAAATTTTTCATTAGTAAATTAGTTTTTTTAAATTAAAAAATTCAGAATCTGTGGGTCTGAACGAGTATAACTCTTGAAAATTTTCTTAAAACAAAAAAAAATTGTAACTTTCTAGAAGGATCTCCTAAGCCGTTAGAAATACGTAAAAACAAACAGCATTTTTGATATCATCGTCAAACAAGTATAATACAAATGAAAATCAGTAAATGATTTGATTGAATATGTATATTGTATAAAAATATACAACTCAATTTGAAGCATTTTTACTCGGGCAAAAGCATGACTTTTACAAAATAATTTAATTTTCAACCTACAAAGACGTCAGTTGAAGTTTTGGTACGAAACGTTTAATTTTCAACAAAAGAGTTAAATTTTCAAGATAATAAGTCGTATGTGCTAGTAAAACGTTGACTTTTAAAAAGTTAAGTTGAATTTTCAACAAAGAAATCAATTTTCAATCAAGGAAGGTAATTTTTCAAATAAAAAAACTATTTTTTAACCGAATATGGAGTCGTCAAATTTTTATTCAAAAAATTTATTTTTAATCAAAAAATGTATTTTTAATCAAAATAAGCACAAATATTTAACCAGTAAAATTCTGCTAAAAAGGACAAATTTTTAAGAAGTAATATTAATTTTCTACTCAAAAAGACGAAATTCTAACAAAATACTTAAATTTTCTAACAAATAGTGAAATTTGCAACTTCTAAAAAATAAACTTTCAACCAAATATGGAAAAGTTAAATTTCCAAATAAAAGAATTAATATTTAACAAAGAAAAAAACGAATTTTCAACAAAATTCTTAAATTTTCGACCAAATAGGTAAATATTCAACTAATTTGTTCAGTTTTTACCATAAAGTAAAATTTTATACCAAAATAGTTGAATTTTGTGCCAAAATAGTTGAATCTTAAAACAAAAATTTTCACAAAATTGTTGAATTTTCAAGCCAAAACGACCAATTTTCTACATAGCAATTGAATTTCCAACCCGAAAACATGAATTTACAACAAAAAAGTTCATTTACATTCAAATAGTTGAATTTTCAACTAAAATTATGAAACTTCAACCAATCAAATTAATCTTTCACAAAGTACATCAATTTTAAACTAAATAGTTGATTTTTCAGCAAAAGTAGTTGAGGTCTCAAGGAAACATCTAAAAGTTGGTATTTCAATTGAAAAAGATTTTAATATGAAACCAAAAACAATTCATTTCAACCACAAAAGACGAATTTTCAAGTAGATAGTTTAACCCTTAACCAGAACAGACGAATTTTCAATAAGAGTTGAATCCTCAACCAAAAAAAATTAATTTTCAAACAAAAATTTTTATTTGAATCCAAAAGGGATTAATTTTCAACTAAGAAGGTTAATTTTCTGCCAGAAAATACAATTTTTCGACAAAATACTTGAATTTCTAACCAAACTACTGAATTTTTAGCTAGAAAAAATCAAATTTCATTTCAAAATATCAATTTTCAAACCGAATTTGGATTGTCATATTTTTAGTTAAAAAAATATTTCTCTGTCAAAAAAGACGAATTTTCAACACAAAACATAAAGTTAAAAAAATAGAAATTTTAAAATAAATTGTTGAATTTTGAAGTAAAAAAGATTAGTATTAAGCGAGAAAATTTCACTTAGAAAGTTGAATTTTAATTGAAACAATTCATTTTTAAACAAAAATGAAACGAATTTGCGATAAAATTGTTAAATTTTCAACTAACGAAATTAATCATCAACCAAAAAAATAATTTTATAGAATTTACAATACCGGCTAGGAGTATGAGGACACCCAAAACTCCAGCGATTAAAAACATGCACACTAGGGTGATCCAAAAATCAATGGCAAAATTTTTTTGCATGCTAGAGGGCAACGACCCCCCCCCCCCATTTCATTCCAAATCCGTAGAAAGAAATTCCATAATTTTTAACTTTTTAATTTCTTTAATTCAACAGGTGCTGGTTTTGACTTGAAGTTTCCCATGTAAAATGCATGGGGAAAAATCTTATGAAAGGTCTTATGAAAATACTTAATTATAAAACATGCATTACTTAAATTATTAGATTAGCAAACTTTTACTTTTCATTTCATTTATTAATAGGATATATATAACTTGTTTAAATCTTATATCTGGCACTGAGGAGGACCCCTATCCGTGGTCGAAACGTTTGCCAATCTAATAATTCTAGTAATGCATGTTTTATAATTAAGTATTTTCATAAGACCCTAATGCCAATGAAAAATTTCTTCAAACAAAAAGAAATCACTTTTTTGTGTTTTTAAAAGAATTTTTTAGGGTTTGCAAAAATGTGACGGGAAAGTATGGGGGCCTGTAGAGAATTATCCAACGAAGAATTTCATCTATCTGACATATGGGTTCGACACCCCTAATACAACCCCACGAGTACCTGAAAACTACCCTTAAAACCAGAAATGTCGATTTTTCATGAAATCGACCTATTGAACACTGTCTTCTCATATTTTTTTTACTTAAAATTATTAATATTGGTCTAGAGTATATATTTATTATCATTGGTTAATTAATTTCCAATTATTTAAACAAATTAAATTTGTTTTATCTTAAATTTGTCTTGAATTTCGTAGGTCCAATTTGTGTCAGCTCAAAGAACAGAGTTGGAAAGGCGGTCCCTGGAACTTCGGGAAGAGAGGGCCAGAGCCGTGGCTGCCCTCGAGGAAGCCGAAGAGAGGGCCGCAGCCTTGGAGAGACTGGGCAACGAAGCGGAACATCGAGTGAGAGTGGCTGAGCGAGAAAGGTGAGGCTCTTAACAGATCAAAAAATGTCTCAAGTAATGTATTATAAGTATAATCAGGTTTTTGCATATTTTAAAATATATTTTTTCCGAAATTAAATTAAAGGAGCAATACAAATTCAATATAGTTTCTCGAGGAAAGTTTTTAGAAAAAGTTAAAATCTTTGATTTTTTAAAAATTTAAAAACTATACTCTTTAAATATTTTGCGGGAAGATGCATTCTGATAGGGCCAGCGTCGGAAGTAAACATCAGTCTGATTAGTGCAGTTAATGAGGGAATTAATATGGCCGCTAGTGATTGCAGTAAACATAACCTATTTTCACGTTTATTACTCAAGATGTGTTTAAAAAGTATGAAGAAAGGTCCATAAAGGTGTTTAAAAACTTAAAATTCCACGAAAATCGGTATTTGCAATGTGTGGCAGTGCGAATGTGCCAAATGTCGACATGTGGATGCTTACGAATATTTTCGCCAGCTGACAGCTGAATACTTATAGTTAGTCAATAGAGCCACTACATACCATTATTGTGATTGGTTCAGCAGTTTGCAGGAAGCGACGCATGAATGACACTGTTGTTGTATTTAAAAAATGTATTACCTGAAATTCAAGTAATAAACCCATTATATTTTAGCTGCTCTAAAATTTCCCACATAGAGTCCAGAGTTTTAGAGGTAACGGCTTCTCGCCTTGCTTTATTGCGACATTTAACTAATCTCCTTTTCAACACCCGCGCGTTTTACTTTATACCGGACACGCTACCTACTCTGATTTACCAGAGTTCAGACGCGTAGGTACATGTTATTTGTATCGATGATTTCCAAGAAGAATATTATACTTGAGCTCAACTAAGTTGCAAACGCAAAAATTAAAGCGTTCGCTTAAAAACTCATCTTTTTATAAAGCTAGAAAACATAAATGCTGCGCGTTTATAATTTGTTTTTTCACGCAATGTTTCATTTAAAATATAATATAAATTTACAATTTTGGGGTTCCATAGTATCCATTATTATTGATTCTAATTAGCAGAAAATTATTTAAGATTGTAAACCTTCTTTTAAAACTAATTTGTTGAAAAATATGTTAACATAATCTAAAAATTTTCCAAAACTGTCATTCTTCTTTGAAATATAACCCAATTTTCGATGAAAAACCACAGCATAACCTAAAATTGTTCTAAAATTTGTAATCTTGTCTGAAATCCATTGATTTTTTATTGAAATTACTGATTTTCGATATAAAACACCAAGCAACCCAAAAATTGTACAAAAATGGTAAATTTAATGATTCTGAATGATGATCTGAAAAAGCTTATGATTTTTTGTTTATAATAAAAGTAAAAGTTATTGATGAAAAACACTAACATAACAATATAAAAAATTGTTTTAAATTGTAAATCGTCTTTGAATTTTATATCAATATTTTCGGGGAAAATCGTAAAAATTGTACGCAAGGTTTAAATCTTTTATGAAATCTAATCATTTTTTTTGCTTTTCATTATCATTATTTAAAACAAAAATCATATTTATTAAATGTAATTATTTATGTTTAAAAATACAAATTTCAGGTAATTTTCAAGTTTCACATAACATGAAGTGGTTGAAACATTTTTAATATTCTTTAAAGTCTAATAAATTTTGTATCATAAATATTAATAATTTTCGACAATAAATACTACCATAACAGAAAATTGTGCCGATTTTTCAATCTTTTTCGAAATATAGTATTTTTGTTTAAAAATGTTAATTTCTGATAAAAAAAGTTAACAAAACTGAAAATTATAAATTGATAAAAAAATTTTTATCTTTGAAATCTACTTTTTTTTATTAAACATACCCAATGGGAATATTGATGATGACTTTTATTAAAAAATGATAATTTCTCTGAAAAAACTAACACAACCTACAATTTCTAGAAAACTTTAGTCTACTTTGAAACCTTTTGATTTTATAAATTTTAAAAATACTAAGTTCCACGGTTCTAGAGAAAATCACTCACATAAAACATGTATAATATATTCAATATTCGGCGATTTTCTTGTGTCGGAAATTTCACAATGGCGGAAACTTCATAATATGATCGTGTTTTTTGAAAATAATTGCGGTTTCAAAATTGAAAAAACAATTAAAAATAAATATTTGTAAAAACTTGAGAAAAAAATGTCGAACACAGTAAAATTCGAAAAAAGAAAATGTTCGAAATAGATTTCCGGAATTAAAAAACTTCTGACAATTTAACCTTCCCGAAATGGAAAGTTACCTAATAATAAAAGTCCCGACAGTTCATAACATTAATACATTCAAAAACTCCTGTCATAGATAATTCCCGAAATAAAATTGCCGAAATGATAAAATATTTGAAACTATAAAAATTCGAAACAGGAGAATTTCGGAATTATAAAGTTCCCGAATTTAAACATTAAAAAGATTGTTTTAATCATTTTTATTTCGGGAATTTTTCTTTTTTCCATTTACTAATGTCAGGAATTTTCTATTTTTTTTTTTTTGTCAGGAATTATATTCAGGATTTTTTTCCGTCCCGGAAGCTGAAGTTTGTTGCGTAAATTCGTTGGGATTTTTTCATGTCCAACATTCGCTAAGTATCCAAAATAATGACACTTCTAAAATTAACTACCACCAGTCAATAAAACAATTTTGGAATTTTTATTTGTAATAATTTACGCAATATGGTTCAAATGACGCTTCACAAAAGTTATGGAACGAATAACAATAATGTAAAGAACACATCTATATTTTTCAACAAAAGAATTTTATTTCTCTACTAAAATTGAACTATACCGTCAACCAAAATCTAAAAATGTATGTGACAAAAAGTTTTCTTTAATTTTAATAATTAAAATGATATTATCAGTCATGCTTTATAAAAAAAATTTGTTGAAGAAAAAAGTGTAAAACATACAAGCTTCTTAACAATTTTTCAAAAACAGTTGAATTTTAATTAAGAATGCCTTAATTTTTCAACAAAAACGTTCCCTACAAAATGTACTATCTTCAATTTTTAAAATAAGTAAATATTATTTAAACAGAATCATTTATTTATGTGTTTTTAAACATAGATTTGGAGTAAGCTTCCCCCCCCCCAAAACCATCAATTATTAAAATTAAACCATGTTTCAAAAAATTAGTAAAAAGTGATACTAAACAAAAATTTACTTGCAGAAAACATTATCGAACAGTTTTTGTTTTATTATTCTGATTTAACAAATATCAAATTCCATATAATTTTATCATAAAGTAGAAAGTTTCAAAGTGATCCATGAAATTTTTCAGAATTTGTTATGCATATTTACTACATTTTTAAGACACCAGGTCAATTTGACCCCTATTAACATTTAGAAAAACTAAGATCGTTACTGCAGAGTATAATTATATGCTTACATGTATTTGATGCTCATTAAACTTTGATGGTATCCTATGTAAAGCAGTTAGATTTTTTGCTCTCTCACTTTTTCCCAACTAAATAATAAAAAGAAGATAAAAGTAGAAAAAGTAGATTTTTGGGTGACAGATGAGAATTACCGTTTTTTTTTTTTATTTCCTGGTCCGCTAGACACTAGCTATTTCGGACATCCGATTCTCGGCACTATAACTACCCTAATAAGAAAAAGTGAAGAAAATTGGTTTTGACAATTTCAATAAGAATAATCAGAATGAATAAGAGCAATCAGAAAAGCTGAAAAAAGATGTTGATGCTTGTTGAAAGGAAACGGTGAAATCGAGCATGGAGAGCTAGGAACGGCTGCAATAATTTATTTTGTGAAGATTTTGACCATCTGCTTCTCTTTTTAGGGACGAGCTGGCGGCGACTTTGGCAGCGATCGAGGCCGAGAGGAGAGGCAGATCGGGATCGATTCAGAAACCGCCGAGATCACTTCAGGCGGAAATGGAATGCGAGGAGAGCGGAAGTTCGCTGGGGGAGCAGGAAGACCTCAGAGCGGAAGTGACACGCGCGTGCAAGCGTTTGAGGGAGTTGTGCTCGAGACTACGAAGGGGCGAAGACGACTCGGGTCTCCAGAGCGATTGCGACGAGTCGATGCTCGTCATCGCCAATGGAGCTGAAGCTGAGGTGGGTTCCAGTCAAACTTTTATCCTTTATATCCTTTTCCCTCGTCTCGTCTCATCGGCTCGCATTTCCGTTAACCCCTTCACTTCTCAGGTATGGGTGGTCGATGCAATTTAATCCTGCATCACTCTAGGTTTCAATGTCGACGCTTGACACGGGAATAGTAGTTTATGTGACGAAGAGGATGTTTTCAGCAGGAGCAGGCGGTGATCGTAAGCAACTAGCAAGCCGAAGACGAACTGAAGGCGAGCCGCAGGCAAGCCGACTGCTCTTTCTGCAAACATCACTCGAGCCGGAAAAAGTTTACGTGCGCGTCCCATACAACATTTTTTCTGATACTTTTTCCAGAGAATAAAGACATTTTTTTAAATTTCTGTTAATTTTGGTCATTTTAAACTTCTTGACATTTTGAAAATTTTGGTAATTTGAAATATCTTATAATTTTGAAATTTTCTGGTAAGTTTGTAAATTGTTGTCAATTTTCATAAAATTTCGTTAATTTATGTTAATTTTTCAATTTTGTATATAAAAATGTTCAAATAAGTAACTTTTTCAATGTTTTTATTTCTATAGGTTTCTAAACTTTATTGATAAAAGAGAATAAAAGAGAAAATTTTAGGTGTAAATTAATTTGTAATAAGGGCAAATAATTTGGCCTCAATATTTTCCTAATTTAATATAATTTGTAAACTTTTTTGCTTTTACAGATGCCGAAAATAAGATTTCGGCAAAATTTGTTAATGATTTAGATTTCATCTTAAAGGATTAATTTTAATTTTTTAAAATTTATTAAGTCGAAAAAAAATCTGGCAGATTTAAAAATTATTTTCTTAATTTTTCAGGATCTTAACATTTTTGGGACAGCTTAGTTATTTCAAAAGTTATTTAAAAGTTTTGAAAAGTTTCGAAGTTATCTTTCATCTTCTCAAAAATTAACTAACTTTTCAAACAAAATGTAGATATTTGAAAATTTTGTAAAAAGAAGCTTTTCAGGAATATCGAAAGTTTTCAAGAAAATATACAAAAATGTGTTAACATTTTTAGGATTTAAAATGTTAACAAAATGTGGATTTGAAGTTTCGAAAGAAAATTTAGAATCGTTTTATGAATTTTGAAAGGTTCCAAGAGAAAGAACATTTTTCTTAATATTCATGGAAAATTTTTTATGTTTTGAAAATATTTAAAATGAGTTTTCAAGATTTCGAATAAGAATGTAAAATATTTTAGAGACAATTCGACTAAGTTTAAGAAATATTGAGAATTTTCGAAAAGATAAAAAAATAATTCAAACATTTTTAAGATTTCAAATTTTGTTAGCAAAATGTAGATTTTAGAAGATTTTGACAAAATTTAGATGTACTTTTTAATTTCTTCGGCATTAGCGAATAATTATTGAAGAGTTGTCACAAAAAACCGGTATGAAAATTAATTAATTTGAATTTTAAGTGAATTTAATATTAACTCTGTGATAAATATATGTTATTATAATTAAACTGTTATATTAAAAAATTAAAGTTAGTTTCTTGTAATTACTCCTCAATAATTGATCGTTAATACCAGTGACATTACAAATTATACGTAAGAATTATTTGACAATTAGAATACCAAAAATAAGTAACCAGAGATATGTTTATAAATAACAGGAAAATACAGAACATCCTTTTTTTAATTTGGTTAAATATAACAACCGTCATGTTAACCAAATTTGCCAAACATTACATCAAAATGTTATTTTGTTCAAGATAATAGATATAGGATAATAAGATATAAGATTACATGAAATTATAAATAGGAAAGCGTTACATGTGAAATGCATTTTATTCGTGCCTATGGTAAGAGGAGATTTGATATTTACAATCCGGGAGTCACCGAGGAAAACCGGAAATTTTGAGGACAAAAATTAGTAGCTATTTTATTAAAGACTTTGAACTTTTTATTGGTGAGGATATATTTCATTTAGAGAGATTGAGGCAAATTATTTTGTTCATACTTTCAATATATATCTTTATTTAGTTAAAAACTTAAAATAAATACCGATGTTTCGACCTGTCTTTGGGTATTCCTCAAGGTAAAAAATTACGAAAATGTCTGAAACAAATCCTCGTTGAAATGAAAATACGAGCAAACGGTTATCGTACGAAACCATTTTAATAACTATTTGACATTTGTCAAAATTTCGTCCTGGCGCAGTTCATAATATGTCTGTATTTTTTCTTTCCCTGACAACAGTAGTCTAATGACTTAAAAAATGTCTAGATGGGTAGTCCCCTCTTTCCTCTTTAAAAAAGGACGACTACATATCGCCGGTGCTTATGAAAAAAACCTGCAAAATAAATCTATGAAGAAAACCCATTTTCAAAGACGCCGTGAAAAATAAATTGTTTATTACGTCGCTTTGGAAAAAACATTGTTTTAAAATACCGTGAAGAACACATCTAAGTAAAATGCTACGAAAAAAAATAAATTTCGGTAAATGCTGAGAAAAAACCTTATTTGCATAAGCGCCGTGAAAAGAAATCTTATTTTTGAAAAAGCCGTGAAAAAAGACCGTATTCGTTAAGACTTTTAATTAAACTGTTTTATTCCAAGAAAAAAAAACTATAATAATCATTTTCCCGTAAAAAAAGTATTATTGGTGGACTATGGAAAACACTATAAAGAAATATCAAGTTAAGGGCATGTGATACTTACAGTTTACCCGGCTTTTTTTTCACAAAAATGAAAATTTTTAAAAACTGAATTCGGAGATGCTATAAAATATAATAACGGAAGTCGTCGGACTCTTTTTTGAGGGATAATAACAAAACAAATTTATTGTGCTAAATAAAAATTTTATGCATAAGCATTATTTTGAGGTTAATCGTTTTTCATCTCTGCCTTTCCGATAATCTGGAATTTATTTATGAAATAAACTTTTTTGATTGCCTGCAAAAAGGGTTAGTTCCGGGAGATTAGTTACTATGTTTATTTGTAAGTCCAAAGTTTTCGGCCAAAAATATTGTGTAGTTTGGAATTAACGCTCGGGTGAATTGTAACACACATAACCTCGAAATATACACGCACGTTGTTAGCAATATCAAATTTTTTTTGATAAAAAAAAACACAAAAAAAGTGTGTGGGGACGTCCGTTAACATGTTCGCTATCATTTCCCAGATTTTGAACGTAAAATATTTCTTATCCTAGGAATAAAGCCGGGGCAATCTAACACTGAAAAAATCGATACTATTTCCTAAGCGCTATGCAAATTAATCACATTTTTCTAAATTAAAACTTTTAAATTAATCTACAAAAAAAGTGTGTTGGGACGTCCGTTAGCATGTTCGCTATAATTTTCCAAATTTTTAAGACAAAATATTTATTATTCTAGAAAAAAAGCCAGGGCAACTTAAAACTGGTAAGATCGACAATTTTCTAAGTTTCGCATGCCCTTAAAAACGTGTGTTCTACGCTGCCACATAGTGGTCAAAAATCGAAAATCGACTTAATAAATCTTGGATTATTTTAAAAATTGGTATAACGGACTTTTCAAGGTTGCTGATTACGAATCCAATATCAAAAATTCAAAAAACAAAATGGCGGATCCAATATGGCGGACGAGTATGCTAAATAAACGTTCGATTCTTTTCAAAATTGGCATACCGGGGTTTTGAAAGTTGCTGGTTACGAATCTAATCTCAAAAATTTCGAGAACAAAATGTTCGATCCAATATGGTAAACGAGTATGCTAAATATACTTTCGATTCTTTTCAAAATTGGTATAACGCGGTTTTTATGGTCGCTGATTACGAATTTCAAGTTACTAAATTAAAATTAAAATTAGTCGATCAAATTTAGTACACACTGACACGTAAATCTTCAAAATAGTAGATGAGATTTTAAATACTTTGATTTCAATAATGTAAGCATTTATGGAATTTATGGATTACGTTAAGTAAGAGTAAATTTGAACAATTTCATCAACATTTCAACCAAAATTTATGTATCAGTGTTGGCCATATGAGATCTATTTTTAAGAATTACGAGAATCTAATCGTAGATCGGCGATCGTAATCAGCGGCCCCAAAAACCCCTAAGTATAGGTTTTGAAACTTATATATATATATTTTTGAAATTTTTGAAACCGTCATTCTGAATCTGTTATTTTGAATTTTAATATTTTCAAATTCTAACTTCAAATTCGTAATCAGCGATCCCAAAAAACCACGAATAAAAAGTTTTAAGCTCATATAACTTTTTGTCAACATTTTGAAATCACCATCTTGAATCCGCCATCTTGAATTGAAAATTTCGAACTTCTGACTTCAAATTCGTAATCAGCGACCCCAAAGACCCCCAAGTAGAGATTTTCAAACTCATTTATCTCTTTTTTCAAAATTTTGAAATCACCATCTTGCATCCGCCATCTTGAATTAAAATTTTCGAAATTCTGACTTCATATTCATAATCAGTGACCCCAAAAACCTTCGAATAAGAATTTTCAAGTAAATTCACTAAACAGGAAAATACGTGCAACAAAGGGTTAATCTAAAAAATACAAGCATTTAATGTTAAATTATATAACGTATTTTATTATTAATAAAATAATAAACCATTACACTTATAACATTAGGAAAAAGTAATTATTTATATGAAGAAACGATGTGAAAAGATTTGCTTTCCTTATCACGGTATTTTCATGAATAAGGTTTTTTTCACGGCGTTTTCACAAAACATATATTTTTTTCATGGCGTTTTCACGAGTAAACTTTTTCCTCATGGCGTTTCTTAAACAGGGTTTCTTTTCGCAGTATTTACTAAAATATGTTTTTTATTACGGCCATTCAATGATGCGGGTTTTTTTTCACAGTATTTATACAAGACGTGTTTTTTTCACAGCGTTTACCGATAAGTATTTTTCTTTACAGTGTTTACTGACAAATATTTTTGTTCATCACATTTAATAGAATTTAGTTTTTTTCATGGCGTTATGATAAGAAGTGTTTTTTTCACAGCGATATAATTTACGGGTTCATTCTCCTAAGCACCGGCGATATAAGTTAAAAAATCGAAATTTTAAAATGGTTTTGTACGATAACCGTATGTATTTTATATCTCTTTGCTTGCATTTGCATTTGATTATTCTATTAATCCATTGTATCTTTACAATAATTTTACTAAAGTCAATTTGTCTATTTTGCTAATAATGATTCTACCGTTGCAGGCAAATTGTCCTGGAGCGTTATCGGACTTGATAGAAGAACTCTGCAGCCTCGTCCTACCCGGAAGTGGAGGACCAGGTGAATTAGGCCTAGCAGTAGAACTCCACCGAGTACGAGAAGAGTTCGAGCACTCCAAAGACCAATTGAAACAAACTCAGGAAGAATTGAAACGACGAGGGGAGGCTTTGATCGACACGACGAGCAAGCTCAGTGTCTGTGAAGCTGAACTTCGAGGTGCTCGAGAAGAACGTGATCGTGCGAGGGGTGACATCGAAAATTCGGAACTCACCAAAGACGATATTCTCGCTCAGGCTTATCAAAGCCGAGATCAGGCCATCGCCCGGAAAAATAGGGTTGAGGTGGAGCTCGCGAGAACCCGGATAGACGTACTTCAAGCCAACAGTCAGCTGATGGAGGCGATTCAGCAGAAAATCGAACTCAGTCAGCAGCTGGAGCAGTGGCAGATGGACATGCAGGCTCTCCTCGATGAGCACGTCCGGAGTAAATTGACACCCGGGGCCTTGTCTTCGCCCAATGGAGATGGGGCCGAGATTGTCGCGCCCACCCGGAAGAAGAGAAGCTCAAGCACCTCCAAAAAGAGATTTGGACTCTTCTGAACAAATGGAGGTGCTGTCTTATTTATTGTGATTGAAGCAGAGACAAAGTGTGTACATTTAAGAAGAGAAGTCGTTTTAAGTTTTTAAGTTTTCAGTACTTGGAGGGGGTATTCTCGATTTTCTTTAGAAAATGTGCTCTCAGAAAATTAAAAGGGAAAATAGGCTTGTGTATGATTGTGAGTGATTGCAAGTGAATACAATAGTATAAAAAATATTTTCAAAGTTTGAAGAGTTTAAAGTGGTATGGAAGTTAATAATTTCAAAATATAGCCTTCAAAATTGAATTTCAAACTTCAAACTTCAAACGTTCGAAATTCTTCTTTTTTTAAATTGATACATATTTGAAGCTGATAGTTGGTACATTTAAAGTTGAAGAATTTTGGAATCAGAAAGTTTAGGATAGAGCAGGGTGACTACCCGATGAATGATTTTAAATTCTCGGGTTTCTCCCTGGTTCGAACAAATTTTAAGCATTTCAAGAGATTTTTAAACATTGTAAAAATCTCATTGATTTCTGACTTGAAACAGGGAATTTTTGAAAAAAAAATGCATTTATGATTTGAAACATCAGATAATTTTTGGTTATCATAATTACAATTGGGATTGGGAACAGAAAATTCTTTAGAAGAATAATAATTCTAAATTGAATTCCATTCAGTGTCTAACAATCTCTGTTCCAAGTCAAATAAATCATTCTTTCCAAAAATTTCATTTCCAAACAAATTCAAAAATTCCAACTCTAATTTATAATTTTGTTATGGAAATCCCCTTTACCAAAGAGAAAAATTTAATTCATGAAGAAAATTCCCTTTTCCAAATCAGAATTATATTTATTTACAACGTTTTTGTTTATAATTAAGAATTATTGCAAATTTTTTTCTAAAAATTGGAAGAGGAAAGTTTCAAATTCTCGCAAATTTTTATTTGCAAAAAAAAAGAAATTTTAAAAATTCTGATTTGGAACAAGGAATTTCAAAAATCTGACGAATTCTGTCATAGGTCAGGGATTTTTTAAAATTGTTCCGAAAATATTAGGAAAAATTCGAGCCCCTTAAGACATATTAAGGAAATTTCAAAGTTCAAAGGTATTTTATAAATTTACGGAAACCTTTAATATTTTGGAAATCTTATTAAATGTTCTGGTAAAATTAATTTTTCCAAATAAAAAATGATTAAAAATTTTCCTAGTAATCTAGAAAAATTATTTTTTTGTCTGGAAATCGTTTTAAACTTCAAAAAGCTTCTTTTCCAAAATTTGCATAAATCTATTTCTATCAAAATTTTTTTAAATCTTAAAATTAAATTTATTTATCATTTCAAAACTTTTAATATTACTAAATATCTTTTAAAACTATTTCATTTTTCCTATAACTTTTTTAACTGACAAAATTTGCCTTAATACCATCCACACCCTTTCTTGAAATGTTTTGAAATTCTTTTTCATATTTTCTTAAAATTGATTTTTCAAAATAACAAAATAATTTTAAATTTCGTTAAGAATCTGAATAAAATTCTCTCCTTGGCTTCAAACCTTTCAAAATTCTTAAAGCGTTTTTAACATTTTTAAAAATTTTCAAATATCTAATTAATTTTTTTTTAAATCTGATAAATATTTTAATTATTTTTCAGTCATTTCAAACATTCAAAAAAGTTTAAATAAACTTCTGGAATATTTCAGTTTTTCTACAATTTGTAAATCCTACAAAATTACAAGAATTGTATAAACGTTTCCTCTTTTTCGATAGATTATGACTTTTTTAAAAATTCAAGTTAATATTTTAGATTTTATGTTCTCTTTTTCTCTTCAGTTTGTTCATCTGCTAGGAAATAGTACGAATTTCTGCACCATCAATTTTGTAAATAAAAACTTATGGGAAATTTTTAAATAACTTGGAAAACCTAAATTATTAAAAATTTCCCCAAAAGTTTTGATTGACCAAAATTGATGGTATTGAAATTCTTAATATTTTTTAATGGATAAACAAACTGAAAGCGGCATATTTGAAAATTTGAATGTACTTGAAATGTACAATTGTAAATAAAATCTTCAAAATTAAACTATGCATTATAATTCTCAAA
Source organism: Belonocnema kinseyi (assembly GCF_010883055.1). Lineage (NCBI taxonomy): Eukaryota > Metazoa > Arthropoda > Insecta > Hymenoptera > Cynipidae > Belonocnema > Belonocnema kinseyi. Next base: position 74,028,020 of record NC_046663.1, read on the forward strand.
TGTTAAAAATATGTAGAATTACGAATTGATTATTTTCGAACTATAATGAAACTAAAATAATTAAAAAAGTAAAACATTTGAAATTTGACAAAGAAAAATGTATTATATTTTTGAATATGAAAATTAAAAAACTGGATAGAAAAACAGTAATCGCTTAAAAATTTTCTTTGATTCTTTCGGATGCCAAACAATAACTTTGTTTTGTTCGACTTAAAGAGCTCGATTAAAATTTTATTTTTTAAACTCCGGCTTATTCCATAGTTTCAAATTGAAAGAATTAAATTTCGTATGTGGTCGTCAATAATTGAAACGTTCAAAAAATGGATATTTATTTTGAAAACGTTCCAAATTTAAGTGAAAAATAAAATTATGCCATTAAAATTGAACAGTTAAAAAAATGGAATTCTAATAAATTATAAATAATTTTTTGAATGCGAAAGTGTTTAAAATATAAAATTTTATAATTGGAAATGTAATAAATTCTTCCATTAATGTAGAAAGTCGAGTTTAGAAAAGGCTAATTAAGAACTAAATATTCTTTTAAACGTTACTTGAAATATTTTGAGAGCAATAAATTTTCTTAAAGTTGGAAATACTGCCTTTTTTGTCGAATCAGCTGAAGTTGAATTCGAAAAAGCCTGTATCAGGATCGTGGAACGGAAACGTTCTCTTCCGAAATGATCTTTTCTTCTGAGTCTCGATCCGAGTTTGTGACTCTCGGATCGAAAGAGATGAGATTTTTTATCCGTCCAACGGAAAGGGAAGCAACCAAAAATTGCATTTTGAATATATAATGAGTGATTAGAAGCTCGAGAGAAAATTTTTATCCTCTTGTACAAGAGCAGTGCAATATTAATGCCGACTGGACAATGGACATGTTTACTTAAAAATTGTGTGCCTTTCGACAGAAAAAAATTATAGAGAAGCAAACGATATTGTGGTTCTCAAAGAACAGCGACTAGATAATTTGTAAGATATTGAGAGTGACGATGCGAAATTCGATGACAGACTCGAATTATTCATTGTGACGCATATTTATTTAATAAAAACACAACTGTACAAATAAAACTGTCTTTTATGTTTCCTTGAGTTTTATGTGCAGCGATGAGAATGTTTTTTTTCCCTTGAATTATTTCATAAATGCTTTTGTCAATTCAACTTGTTTCGGAATATTCCAGGAGGGAATTTTTCAATAATTTTAGCCAATTTGAACATTTTGATGTAAAAACTAATATAATTTAATTTAAATTTAATAATATATAACACTAGGGTGCACAGTAGGGTGGATCGGAAAAAATAAAATAAACAAGTTTCCTGTTGGGTCCCTTATAACTTGTACAAAACTTGAAATGATTTGACTAATATTTTGCGATTGGGCAGAGTCGAAATTGAATATCGAAAAATTCTAATCGCAGTTTTGGAAAATTAGTCAATGTTATTTTTGTTTTTTAATCTGAATAATATGCCTAATTTTTATAATTATTTACATATTTTTAAATTTAAATTAATATATTGGCAATTCAGCTTTTATGGAGATTTAAAAATGAAAAAATAAATATTTAAATATTAGAAAAATATTAGAAAAATTTTCTATACAGAAAAAACAATATTTATAATTCTTAGAGTTTCCAGATTTTTTTTATTTCCAGGTCTCCATAAAGAATTAAATTTTTCCTACATAAACGCAAATAAAATACCTCAACAGAATTGTACAAATTAGGAACATTATGCAGATTAAGAAACAACATTCACAATTTTTTCAAAAATCTGCGATTAAAATTTGTTTATTCTATTTCGCTTCCGCCCAACCCCAAGATATTAATCGACTAATTCCAAATTTTATACACGTTATAAGGGAGTTAAAAGGAAACTTTAGTGTTAAGGCGTTTTCATCTTGTAAATTCATTTTATCCGCCCTAGTGTGCAGTAAGGTGGCCCATTTTTTTCGAATTTTCATGCATATTGCGCCAAAAAATGTTCGAATTCACATAAAAATAAATGCGTTAAAAATAATATTTGGAGGTTCTGCAAACCCCATAAAATTTAACACGTATTTTCCATGAGAAAAAAGTATGTTTTTGTAAATTTTATTTAGAATCCATAATATCAGGTGAATCCAGTTAAACTCAACATTACTTTTCACAATTAAGCCTGATAATACCAATAAAAAAATACGTTTTACAAAACAACCCTTAATACTGTTTTATAGGGTCCCAAAAAACATCGCATAAATGAAAAAATGAGTTTTGCGAGTTTTTGGTCCTAATTATTATTTTTGGGGGATTTTAAAATACAAATTGTTGTTAATACATAAAGTATTACTTTCTAGCAATAAAGGTTGAAGTAATTTTCTATTGTTATTAAAAAGCCGACATATTAAAAAATATATGCCATTAAAAAAATAATAAAATCGCTAAATGGAATAATAAACAAGTTATTTGTATCGTATGAGTACCTAAACATTCGTTTAAGACGATATAAGGTGTTCCTGGTCAGTTATTAAAGCGTAAAAAATTGTTATGTACAAAATTTTAGTTTTTCCATACTTTGAGTGGAAAAATTGTTATTAAAAAAATAGAGGAGACAAAAACTCGGAGAGTGAAGGTCTATAGAATTTAATGATCTTCAATTTAAAACAAAAAATTCAAAATCGCAAGAAAATTGAAGTTTCTGGACAGTTTTGAATGAAAAAAGTGAATTTCTTCGCACTGTGCGTCAGGAGTACGGTATGTTTGTTCAAAGAGTTTAATAGTTTATAGTCTGTTGATTTTGGAAATGAGGTTTGCAATAATATAATTAACTATTTAATTAAAAATCTCCTTTAAATGTAAATTTTTGAATAAAATTATTAGGGGTTGAATGCAGCGAGAAAAAAGCTTTCAAGATTAAGCAGCAAATAAATGATTGAACTGTTTAAATGTAAGTATGATGTTCGGTTTAATTTAAATAAATATATACACTATATCAAATAATATTAAATCCATTTTCTCATTCATCAGTCTTGTCATTGATTTTTTACCAAATTATTCCCTTAAAAATTTTAATTACAATTACCATTACTTTAAAAAAATATTTTCTTCAAAACTTAAAATTTTTAAGATTTTAAAGGTGCAAAGATTCTTTACTGTGCAACTTAAGATGTAGTCTTACATATTTTAATTACACAGGCCCACAAAAAGAAAAGAGTATCCTGAGCAGATCAACAGACAGGTGTATTCTTATGTATTTTTCGTCGCTGAATCCGAATCTTAAGTCAGATTGGGGGGTTTATGGCTTATAATAAAAAAATGGTTAAAAAAATAAAATATTCCGTACATTTTACCAGATAGGTGTATTCTTATGTATTTTTCGTCGATGAATCCAAATCCGAATTCAGATTGGGGGGTTTTCCAGTTGCTTTTCGAGTAAAATGCAAAAAAAAAATGGTTTTTTATGGTTTACAATAAAAAAATCGTTAAAATATAGGGTTTTAAATTGGTTTCCTTTTACGCACACGCATCTCTTCGAATGATCGGTGTAAGGGTTTCTGCGACGTCTTTGTCCCGATGTTTTCTTGTTTCTTTTTATCACCCAGCAGTAGTGTGCTAACATATTTACATCCCATCGTCCTTGGAATCGACGTTCGAATTCTTTTAGGTCTTGGTGAAACCTCTCTCCTTGTTCTTCACTGAAATCACTATTATTTTCTGGGACTCGATCGACATGCGAATAAAGGAAATGGAGTTTCAAGCTCATTAGACAGGTTTTTCATGCGTTGCGACAGTTTCCAAAGCCCTGTAAGGATTAAAATTTCGTGGAAATATATAAAGCTATGGTTTTTGATGTATTTCAGTCCGTAGTTATTAAATTTGTACTCGGATCATTTTTTCACTTTTTAGTTTTGAAGAACCATTTTAAAAAACATGAAAATCCATGTTTTTGCATTTTTCTCGAAAAGTAACTGGGAAACCCCCCAATCTGACTTCGGATTCGGATTCAGCGACGAAAAATACATAAGTATACATACACCTGTCTGGTGATCTGCTCAGGATACTTTTTTCTTTTTGTGGGCCTGTGTTATTATTATATTTATATTGGATATATGTTATATATTTTTTATTAGTTCTGCTGATCATATATATGTTTTAAATATTTTTGTTATTGAGGTCATTAATATTATTAATTTTTTCATTAGCTACATTAATAATTTTAACAATAAATAATCTGTTTTAACTTTAACAAATAATAAAATCAATAATATGAGCAAAATAAATCATAGAAATATAAAGTTCGAACTGCTTTCAAAATGTATCTCAAAATTAAATTTTATTTATATTAAACTAAACTCTTACGCGCGCGACCCACTACTTTACTCGTAATTATTCTATTTGGAAGTTAAATTCAAGAAAATGCCACTATAATCATTTTTACTTTAATAACTTCTAATTGTACATGACTTCGCATGGGACCATATACAACGAAAGACCGGGTTGTGTACTCGACTTTTGAAAACCCGACTAAACTCGGGAGGCGGTTTTCTGCAGTTTTCCTCTCATCTGAACAAATGATTAGGCAAACGCGAGTACCTCGAGCAAACTCGTATGTAGCTGCATTGTAACTAAACCTTAGTAAAAAAAACTTACCCTCTTCGTTGAAAAATAGCCAAATTCTAAACTTTTTATGAAACTTCTTTCAATAATTAATAATTCTGGTAAATTTACCAAATAACTTACTCAATATGTTTATTAAAATTGTTTAAATGATTAATAATTATTATAAATTTGCAAAGCAACGTGGAAAATGATCATCGAAATACATTCTTAGTTCATTCCGTAAACAAATTATGCCTTTCCCTTGAAAAATAACCAAGCTATAAATATGTTGATAAACATTTTAAAAATAATTAATAGTTGTAGATTTTCAAAGCATCAGAGAAAAAAAAATCATCGAAAAGATATTCTTAGTTAATTATGGTAAAAAATGGAGCCTACTCGTAGAAAGAAAAGCAAACTCTTAATTTTTCAATTGAAATTCTTTCAATAACACCGGCACACAAAAAGAAAAAAGTGGTCAGTCCGACAGACTACACTAGCATATCTATATGTTTTTTGGGTCGCTGAATTCGAATCCGGTGTAGATGTGAAATCGAAAAAACAGCGATCTTTCAGGTATATTTTTGCAAAAAAAAATATATTTTCTCGCCTGGCGGACTTAACCAATATATTTATATGTCTTTTGGGTCGTTGAATTCGAATCTGAGGCCCAAATGACCAATTTGGCTCATACTTTTTCGAATTCCATGCCCGGTGGTCTAAATCAGCATATCCTTAGGTTTTTGGGTTCGCTGAATCCGAATACGGGGTCAAAATAATCCGTTGGCTTATATTTGATCGAAACATGAAAAAAATAGAGGAAAAATTGACGAAAATAGCGGTTTTTCGTACATATTTTTACAAAAAAAATATATCTTCATCCCCGGTGGACTTATCCAGCATATCCTTAGGTTTTTTTACGGTTACTGATTCTGAATCCGGGGTTTAAATATTCCAGTTAGCTTATATTTGATCGAAAAACGCAAAAATAGATGCAAAGTCGACGGAAACAGCAATTTTTCGTGTATATTTTTGTAAAAAAAAAAAAATATTATCATGACCGGTGGACTTAACCAGCATATCTATATATTTTTTGGGTAGTTGAATCCGAATCCGCAGTCTAAAAGCAGTGTTATTGCATAATACTAATGTTTACGCTCCAATTCCAATCGCACATTCTACGGAACAGAAAGAGCATTACAGTAACTTAAAATTTGTCCTGAGAAAATCAATTACTCAACTTAAAAGTGGAAAATTTGCGGGGATCTCAAAATTCTTGGAATCGTTTTAGGACAGCAATCAGGGTATACAAAAACACCTTGTTACTTGTGCTTATGGGACAGTCGAGATCGCGTTCGTCATTGCAAAAAAAAAGATGGCCAAAAAGAACATCGTTTGAGCAAGGACAAAAAAATATAATTGAAGATCCTCTAGTTGACCCAAAAGAGGTTTTGATTCCACCCCTTCATATAAAGCTGGGTCTTATGAAACAGTTTGTCAAAGCGCTTGACAAGGATGGCGATTGCTATGCGTATTTGGAAGATCAATTTCCACAACTTTCCGAAGAAAAATTAAAAGAGGGGATCTTCGATGGGATATAAAAGAGATGGAGAGGCGATATCAGGGATGTTTGGATATCAACATGATGGCTGAATATTGTTGGAGTTTAAAACGAGATCAAGTCAATCAAGGTACCAAACGAAAGCGAAACCCACTTCGTAGGTCTTTTGAGGACAGAAGGGTTCGATACAAGCGATATAAAGAAAAATGAAAAATAAAAGAACCCTATAAGCGTGAGAGGCAAGGGGACTCACGGTAATAAACCACCCCAAAGGGAACAGAATTTACTATGTCCACGTCGTTGTTCCTAGGTAACGCTAAAAGTAAATAAAACTTATTTTAAAAAATCCTACTATTGCCATGTAAGGAGACTAACGCAAATTGAAAATCCCGAAACGTGAGACGCAAAGGGAATCTACAGTCAACGACAATCCCAATCGAGGAAGGTAAAGGTTTAAAGGTTTTCGTCGATCTTATGTCTAATTTTGCATTATTCGATAAAATATGAGCTAACTGGGTTATTTGACCCCGGATTCAGAATCAGTGACCCCAAAAACATAAGGATATGTTGGATAAGTCCACCGAGAAAGAAGATATATTTTTTTTTTTGCAAAAATATGCACGAAAAACCGTTGTTTTCGTCGACTTTACCCCTATTTTTGCATTTTTCGATCAAATATGAGCCAACTGGGTTATTTTGTCCCGGATTCAGATTCAGCGATCCCAAAAACATAAGAGTATGCTGATTTAGACCACCGGACATGAAACTTTTTTTGTTGCAAAAGTATACAAGAAAAATCGCTGTATTCGCCGATTTTACGTCTATTTTTGCGATTTTCGAAAAAGTATTAGCCAAATTGGTTATTTGGGCCTCATATTCGAATTCAGCGACCCAAAAGACATACAAATATGTTGGATAAGTCCACCGGGTGAGAAAATATATATATTTTTTGCAAAATTATATCTGAAAAATCGCTGTTTTTGTCGATTTAAGTCTATTTTTTCGTTTTTCAGAAAAATACGAGCCAACTTGGTTATTTGAAAACCGGATTCGAATTCAGCGACCCCAAAAACATATAGATATGGTAGTGTCATCGAATAGACATTCTTAGTTGACTTGGGAAACAAATTTTTTCGTGGGATAAAGGCCAAACTTTTAATTTTTTCACTAAAATTGTTTAAATAATTAATAGTTGTTGTAAATTTGCAAAGCAATAAAGAAAAGAGTCATCCGATAGACATTCTTAGTTGACTCCGTAAACAAATTTACTTGCAGAACTCGTAGAAAAAAAGTCACTTTTAGTTTTTTGATCGAAATTGTTTAAATAATTATTAGTTCTTGTAAATTTACAACGCAACATAATCAATTAAACGTATTCTTCAATGAAGGGCCATTTATAAAAATTGTTTAAATAATTACAATGTTTGAAGATTGAATAAATGCTAAAAGCCATAAATGAGCCGCTGGAAGGAGAACGTCCTGAGCGCGGGAGACGAGTTTGCCTAGTAAGTAAGGGAGGGGATAACGCGTTGATACGGGCCGTATTAATTCGACACAAAATTTTAAAATTGCGATTACTCCGGCATTAATGGTCGTATCGAGATGATTTCTGGATAGCAATTTTCGTCAGCCTTTGCCGCTTCTGATGAATATAGAATCATAGCTCATTCCGTATAAATTCAATTCCCAAACTGAGCACGAAGTTTTCACAACTTCCAGCTCAAAAACGTCACTATAAATTTTCGAATTGTCCAAAACGACCAATACTTATCAAGTGGATGTACATTAATCTATATAATCTATACTATATCCAAAATTCAGCTCGATCTGATTTGATTTGTAGAAGAACTAAATTTCACGAACATAAATATGTTTGCCTTTCTCGCTCAAAAACGCATAAATATGTCAACACTCGACCAAGGTCGCGCCGATAGTCATTTGTTTGTTAAGGACAAAACAAATGCGAATGTATGGAATGTTGCGGATTCTAAAACCCCTCGGCGAACCCAGTGGCCACAAAATTTGGCGACGTCTTTACGACATCGTTACGACATCTTTACGACATCCTATGTCCATGTCGTTAAGCTGTCTTTACGATATCGTAAATAAGTCGTATGATCTGACGATATCTTTACGATATCGCAAAGACACCGAAACGACATGGACATACGATGTCGTAAAGATGTCGTATATCCATGTCGTACAGACGTCGTAGCGATGTCGGAAAGACGTCGCCAAATTTTGTGCCCACTGGGAACGATGTATCTGGCAGATGTAAAGTCATGTATTTCAAAAATGTGCTTTCAGATTTTTTTACAGTATTCAATTTAATTTTTTCAAATGTATTGCTGTGTTGCATATAAAATATGTTCCTACATTGATACTTCTTCGCAGTTAATTGTTAACATGTGTAAAAAGGCTGTGAACAAATAATAAATAAAAAGTAAAAAAAGTATACGTTTTACATGAAATTCTATCGCGACGTGTTGCGCGCTTTTGACGGAGCTGCAAAATCGGTGCGACCTGGGTCGATCGTTGACATATTTATGCTCGTCATTTCTACAAATCAAATCAGATCGAGCTGAATTTTGGATATAGTATAGATTAATGTACATGCACTTGATAAGTATTGGTCGTTTTGGACAATTCGAAAATTTAAAGCGACGTTTTTGAGCTGGAAGTTGTGAAAACATCGTGCTCAGTTTGGGAATTGAATTTATACTAAATGAGCTATGATTCTATATTCATCAAAAGCGGCAAAAACTGACGAAAATTTCTATCCAAAAACGATCTCGATACGACCATCAATGCCGGAGTAATCGCGATTTTAACCCTAGACGGATCCTATACATTTTTTTGTCCTAACCGGCTCATGTGGATGACAAATGTCCCTCATTTGGTGTCCTTGTGCACAATCTTTTCCTTTCATCGGAATCATATGTTAATATACACCATTCTCTTCGTTTTTTAATGTCGAAGAAACTGTTGTATATAACATCCTGTTTCAATGAATTAAAAATGTTGAAAGAATGTTTAAACAAATAAAAATCGCGAAAAATCGTGTTTTCGACATTTTGTGTACAAAATCATGTCATTGCTTTTATAAAAAAACTAATTTTAAAATTTCAAAAGCCATTTTGAGGAGGACAAATTGCAGCTTAAAGTAATGTTGGTTATAATTAGGTTTCTTCCAAAAAGCATAATAATTTGAACATTCGAAGTTAGAAAATTTAAGAAAATGAGAAATATTATAAGTGCGGGCAGAATGCTTATTATTATAAATAATTTTAATATATAATAGGTCAATCTCTTTGTTTTCTGATGCACAATAAGATGGTTTCATTTAAATGAAGATAAAAATTAAGAAATAGTTTTTTTCAATGAAAAAGCGGTAAGTAAGTTTGAAAGATAGGAAAAATTCATCAGAATTAAAAAAAAACCCTTTTTTAAAAAAATTATTTTTATTTCCAAACTAATTCTCGAAATAAATTTAATTAAAAAACAATTAAAATAAATTTTCCATCAAATAATCTCAATATACTTCGGTGCAAAGGTTGCACAAGACCGCCCTATGTTCGTTACAAACAGGTCGGTTGCAATTTCTCTCTCTTTCCTGCGACACTGTAGTCACAGCATCGGCACTTTTTAGTTAATATATTATGGACATCTTTGATAAAGATAACAATGATTAATTTGTTATTTATTGATTTATGATTTGAATTTATGAGCACTGTAGGAATAAAATTAAAGAAAACAACTTTACATTGATATATATCACATTTTTAGTAATTTTCACACAGAAAATCGCCGATCCTCCCATGTACACCGAAATCGGTGTTCAACAGAGTTGCAACAAATTTGAGCCACACAGGTTCATTCGGAGAATCTAGGGGAAAAGCATCATTTAGACACTGTTTTTTCTCATCCAGTGCAACGTGAAGTGCCGTCTACAAACTGTAAGTCACCTGTCAAGATCATTTTGTCGGTCGTTATTTGAGTGAAACAGATGTTAATAAGCAGGTAAGTTATAATAATAATCACCTAACTTTTTATTTCCTCCCATTTACCAGCGACTAAATAGTCTTGGAATAAAAATAGTACTTGGCGTGATGTAATATCCAAATGTTGGGTTAGTCAAAACCTACTATATGACATTCAAACCACCAAAGCTAGGATGTACAAACTAAGTCGTGACCGTCTGCATCGAAATTGATGCCTGGTCGTTTGAACAAATTTCCACTAGATTTTTTGCGGAAGTTTAAAGGTATCTTAGATATGTAATCTTGCAGTGGCTAGTGTCATACATGAAAGATAAGGTAAATACAATTGTATAATAAAAATAGAAATTTGTTTTTCGCTGAGGGGAAAATAAGGGACCAAATGTATGGGATTCAGTTCACTTTTGCCCTATTTTGCTAACATCTACGTAAAAGGTAATTTTTTCTATATACGTGTAGTTAAAAAGATAGTTTTTATTTTTTAATTACTATTAAATTAAATAATAAAATAATAATAATGATGATTAATTACAAAATATATTACAGAAATAAAGTTTTGTTTCATGCATGTGATCCATTTTTTCCCCCTCAGCTTTTAACAAATTGAAGTTCGCTGATGGTTGAAGTGAAAAAACCTAATTGAGGCTTTCATATCCCAACTTTTTCCTGCCGGCTTATTTGATTTATTTTTCCGGTTTGTACTGTGGACCAATGATGCCAATGTTGGCACCCTGAGCTACTGCGCTTGCGTTAGGGCTGACCGCTCATTGGCCGCACCTGGCGCGCGATTCAAAATTACATTAAAAAACAATTTTTGTAACTTAAGTAAATAATTATTAAAATATCCACAAAGATATATACAAATTGTGTAACTTTGATTTCAGGCAAAAAATACAACACATATATTATATTAATAACAGTTTATTTTTAGTGAATTCCAAAGACCAAATTATATTTTACAAAACATTTAATTTAAAAAAAAAAATTCTTGTAAAAGTGATTGAAAAAAATTATTTATAAGTTTTTAATATTTTGTATGTATTTTTCTGGGAATTCATATAATTATATAACCTATAAATACATAAATTATCACGACTGCATTGTAGTTATGCTTTCTTTTTTTTTACCTCAAGCGTCGTTTTGTCACGTCTCCATCGAAAAGAACAATCTGAAATTTTGTTTTAGAATTATTCAAATATTATCTCTATTATATTCTGCAATTAGCTTCTATATATCAAGCTGCTAAAATATCATATGGTATTTAAAAAATGTATCTATTAACAAATATTTTGAGAAATATTAGTCAGTCTTTCAAATTCGATGAAAATAAACTGTTATTCATCAAATATATGTTCTAAATTTTATTCTTATCTGAAATTAAAAGTTACACAATCTGTATACATTCTTGTGTATATTTTAATAATTATTTATTTAAATGACCAGAATTGTTTTTCAATGTAATTTTGAATCGCGCTTCAAAGGGTAGACAACCAGCGCTCAGCCCTAATGCACGCATGAATGAAAATTATTATCATTTTATTGTTGCATTAAATAGTCCCTAAAAAAGAAAAACTATTTTACAATTGCACTTATACAGAAAAATTACTTTCTACGAAGATATTAGAAAAATAGAGCAAAAATTAACCGATTCCCATGCATTTGGTGAATTGTTATCCCCTCAGTATTCAACGAAGTGAAGTGGGCTAGTGATTGGAGTGAAAATACCTTATTGTATATGTAGACGGTCGTGACTTTTTCTATACATCCCGGCTTTAGTTTAAATGTCGACGGGCATGACTAACCTAACTTTTGGAAATTGCATTAAGAAGTTATAATTTTATTCTAAGTGACTGGTACGCCCTATTAAATGAAAGAAATTTGAAAATTAGGTAAATATTGTTTCAATTGGTTTCCTTATTAACAATTATTTAGGCTATTATCGCAAAGCGAATAGTTGCTTTGACAGGTATTCAGGTGGCTGACAGCGCGGGTGTGAACTCCACAACTACTTTCCCCTAGAAGCCCACATGGGCACCTACGTTTAGAGGAATACATTTGAGACTTGAAAACTCTCTCAAATGATCATTGGGAGCCCAATGAAATTTGAGCTGCAACAAATTTAACACCAGCGTTTTTCTGTGCACTTAAATTACAAAAAATCAATTCGAAACATTAAAATACCATGATATACTGTAAAGATACGTCAAATGCGTTTATTTACATGAATATATGAAATTGACTTAACGTAAAGAAACTCGAACGTAACGGTTCCTCTGGGAGACAAATGTACCCCAAGCGCTCAGCATTTGCTTTTTACTTGATAGACAGCGAACAACCGGCAACATCAACTACTTCACCGCACTCTAGGATATTCGAAATGAATTATGGTTAGAGTCTGCACCAAAAAATCAGAGATATTTGCTCAAGAGAATTAATCGAATTTCGCGTGGGGCACATTTGTCCCCCGCAGGATCCGTGTAGGATTAAAATTTTGTGTCGAATTAATGCGGCGTTATTCCCTCCCTTACCTACTAGGCTAATTTGTCTCGCGCGCTCAGGACATTCTGCTTTCCAGGGGCTCCACTCGAACTCGGCACGATCGCTGTAACTAATGTTGACATTCAATATTGTAAAGAGATCCCTCGAACGTGCCTGTTTCACTTTTCTATTACTCTATGGGAAGCTGCAACCAACTTTCAACTATAGGATCTTTTCATGACTTTTTCTTTTTTTAAATAATTAGTAAAGGTTACTCTTATTTAAAAAAAAATACTTTTCTTCTGTTTATTTGCAAACAGCATCAATTTTTCAATTATTTTTGCTTTTTCTTAAGGGCATGTGACAGCTAAATGATAATAGATAGATAATAGAATGATAATAGATGAAAAAAAAATTTCAACAATCAATTCCAACGGCATCAGCCGGTAACGTTGTACACGAAAATACGAACTCTCCAGAGCCTCGTCTAGTGGCCGCCAGGTTTCCTATTTTCGTGAACAACGTTACCGGCTGATGCCGTTGGAATTGATTGTTGAAATATATTTTTTTACATCTTTTATTATTAAGCTTTGTACTTAAACGTAGTTTTTTCGGCTCTTGCATTTCTCAAAGTTTGAGACCGATATTTTATGTATAAAAAAAGTTCGAACGCTCAAAAACTGTCGAGGTTCAGAAAAAAGATGAAATAATTTTCAGTGAAGTTCCTACCAAAATGCAGTACCTAAACGTACTTTATTGTACACTAATACATTTCCCAAAGTTTCAGCTCGATATTTTATTTACGAAAAAAGTTCTTAGGTTTAAAAAAACATTCAGTGAACTGAAAAAGTGTGGTGTCACATGCCCTTAATGCAATTGAATGCAAAAGTCAGACCTACTTTTTGTGGCGCCATCTGTTGGATTATTTTGACCGACAATTCCCCTCCGGATCGTAAGAAAACAGAAAAGTGGGGGCGATGCATGGGGCTGATCAAAGGCATCAAAGGTTCATCAACCACCATTATAGATACGCCATTTTGAATTTGCTAGTTTTGTTTTATCACTATTTGAATTTTATGCAAATTCCCTAGTTTTCATTGGTAAAATATCACGCAATTTTGCCTCTACTTATATTGAATTGAAAATTTATTGTACGGTATCCACAATTAACTAACATAAGAACTTCTGAAAACCGTTTTTTTATGCAAATATTATAGCTTTTTTATTGAAAATATCAGCTGTGTTGAATTCCGCACTTTTAATACGAAATTCGTAATCAGTAATCTGAACAATCTTTAATATCATATTTTTATGTGAATACTGTCTTCTGGAGGAATATCCAAGGAATAATTCAAACCTGATGACTTTTAATTTTGCCTCCCCCCTGGAATTATGTCCGGAAATGCACTAAAAAATGCAAGAGAGCAATTTTATGTAAAATTCATACTAAAGACGGTATTTTTTATTATATTTTCAACGTGACATATTTTCATTCGATACGTGACAATTTTTCAAATATATTCAAACTAATTTTCCATGGTTAAAACAATTATTATTTTTCAAATGGTTTTTTTTTAAAGTAAACCGTCAAAAATAATATTTTTGTTAAACATATATTGCAATCGTTTAAATAATTTCCACCTGTATAATTTTTTTCACCAAATCGTGAAAAGATTGTATTTTCTGAATTTAATGCAAAAATTATCGGGGGCTAGGAGTAACATTTTTGTGTTTAGGAAAAATTAAAAAAAAAAAAATTATTTAAACCTTTAGGGTTTACAACTCTCTTATTATTCATTAACTGCGTTATTAATTCAAGAAAATAGTACCTGATTATGAATTACTAGGGTAAAATATTGTTGAAGTGAATAAAAATGTTTAAATAAATAATTTTAAGCTGTATTTCGCAAAACTATCATTTTTTTACCACAAATGAACATTGTATAAAACAATTAAAAGTTTTTGAATAATCACAAAGTATACTAAAGGAAAAATATTACTTTTGACGTGCATAAACTGTATCATTTATCCCGAAAAATAATAACATAAATTCACGATTTACAGGTGGGAAAATTTTTCAGACAAACAGTAATTGACTAAACAATTGAAATTAGTTAAATAATACTTCGAAATACAGCTATTTTGAATTTTAGCGGCAGATTGTGGTCAGAATAAAAAGGAGTTAAGAGGGTAAAAATTAATAGTTATTGCCTATAAATTATTCCTTGAACATTATTTAAGAAATTACAAAACTTAATTCATTGAAAGTTAATAACAAGTACTCCCTTTTTTTTGCATTTTTTGGAAAACAACTTTTTGCGCAAATTTAGAAATAATTACTTTTTCTGTTGTATTTACAGTGAATCCTAGTGCTAGTTTTGGGCCTGACCTTGAATCTAACTCCCCAGATAAAGATCCACTCCGAATGCAAACAGTCAAGTGTGAGTTAGCACCCCCGTTGTAGGGGGTGTCTGGCTATTTTAATGAAACTTGATAAAACTTTGTTGTTAGATGAATAATATATATGATTCAAATGGCTTTCCCCAAAACTTCTAAATTCAGGGATAAGATTTAAAATTTTGTGATTTAATTTTTCGCTCAAAGGCATATACATATACATTTTTTCAAATATAAATATTTGTATTCCTTATAACTTTTGACGTCGATTGAATTTAATTTATAGACACTCTGTATCTTCCGGAAATATGTATTAATTTTTAGTACAACCGCGCAGCCTGATTACTGGCATACTATATACCTGCAATGATGACCGTCACAGTGGGTGAAATAAAAAAAAGTAAAAGTAACTTTTAGAGCTAAAAATTTAACCGATATAAGATATTTTTGTTTAAAGTATTGAATTTTTGCAACTAGCGAAAAAATGTCGACTTTTCCTCTACTACTATCTTTTTGTAAATAAAAACTTTCCTACGCCATAGTATCTTTTTGATTTAATGCGCTGGGCTATAAAATTACATCCTTTTATCGCCTATGTAATACATGATTATGATACGTTACGTTAATTTTATTTAAAAAATTAAAAGAACATTATTTAGAAAAATTATATACATAAATCAATATTAACATTTATAGACATAGAAAATCGTTATTTTTCTTAATTTTCACAAAATTAAATTTCTAGTTATAATGTTTTATCACTCAAAATCACTGCTAACATTGAATTTCACGCATGCTTGCGCTTTACCCAATGGGAAATGTCTTGAATATTCACCATGACATTTTAAGCCATTTTCAATTGTTTAAATAAATGTAAATCATTAAAATAATTATTCATTCCAAAAAATGTAAAAAATCGTATTTTCTGATTTAAATGTGTTTAAGAATGGGTCTCTTCGACGAAGAGGGTGTGAATCTCGAAACAGTAAGCGTTAGCTTACTGGGTTAGCGTTCGCAGATGATAAGGTTGTTATGGCAGAGTCTATCGAAGACCTACAAAGAATGTTGAATAAACTAGATGCAAGCATGAAGAGCATGGGCCT
>NC_046663.1:74044227-74054817 GCF_010883055.1 Belonocnema kinseyi
GCAGAAGAGACGCTAGTAGACACATGGGAAAGAAATCGGTTAAGATGGTTCGGACATGTTGAGAGAATGTCAAATGAACGGCTAACGAAACAAGTGTATCAAGGTAAAGTAAATGGCAGCGTGTCCAGATGGAGACCGCGGAAAGAATGGTTAGAATGTGTGAATGAGACCCTACTTAGAAGAGACATAAGAAGTCACAGAAACACGAGAGCCTGCATGAAAAAATGCATGGACATAAAAGAAGCTAGAGAAGTATGCCAGGAGAGGAAAGTATGGCCGCAAATAGTTAATAAAAATAGTGTCAGTAGAGTGAATGACGCCTGAAACAAAGACCTTGGCTACTAATGGACCCAAGTGGGGAACCTTACATAACGACTTCGTGAAGTTCTTCGCTTGGGGTGATTGCTAGAGAGATTGATCAGCAACCTGGGTCGGAGCAGTGTTGCGGAACGAACGTGTTATTTACTTAAATAGCACGAGAATTCTGGATCAATCTGAAAAATCTCTATACCTTCCACACAATACTCCTTTCCCCTACCGAGTGAGTCACGCCTACCCCGAAAGGGAAATGGCTTAATGGTGTAAAAAAATGCAATATTTTGACATTGTTTGGAGAAGCAAATTTATCTAGAAACATTATGTAATTATTCAATATAATTATTTATTTCTACTTGCTTAAACAATTTTCATTTTCTCAAGCAGTTATTTTTTGATAACTAAAAAAAAATGAAATAAAATAGAACACATAAAATTAATTACGATATTAAAAGTATTTTCGGAAAAGTAATTATTTAAACAAATTATATTTGTTTAAACAATTAAAAACTGGTAAATTTATTCTTTCTATACACCATGCAGCCTGAAACATAATTTTATGTGTTATATTTAATTTGGTTAGTTATCGAAAAAACTGCTTGAGTAAACAAAGATTCTTTAAACAAATATAAATTTATTAAACATAAAAAATATGTATCAAAATTATGTTATTATTTAAAAAAATGTAGCATAGGCTACTAATTTGAAAAGAAAGTTGATATCTCTGGCTCAATTTTTAGAAATTTTGAAAATAGACAATAAATAATTACATAAGGTTTTTAGACAAATTTACTACTGCAAACTTATAGTGCAGCTGAAATAAAATATTGGACCTTGCATTTTAAGGTGATTATATCGAGAACATTATTTTGATCGCCTTTCTTGAGCGGTAATAGGGGTTGGCTACGCCCGCGCTGACGTGATTGAGCAAATCTGACATCACATACAGAAATACCAAGAACATATAGCTATTTGTGGTCTAGTTCATCGCATATAAAACTTATTTGATTGTTTGCCTATGTAATTAAATCAGCTAATAGACATAATTACCTACAACATAGCTTATCTTTATTTTGAAATTATTATTTATAACTAAGTTGCTCAAACTTGTTTATGATAAAATACTGCCAATGTTTTCAAATTCTAAAAAAAGGTACATTTTTATTATTTTTTAGGTGCATATGTTAAGGAGTTAATTAAACAAATTCTTTACTCTTTTCTATTCCAATTATTTATGGATAATTGAAAACCAAAATTAAAACGCAACAAAACAATGAAACAAGTTTATTGACAAGTTACAATATCTTCGGCATTTTGATGAACACATCAACATCACAGTTTCGCATTAAATAATAATAACACTATTTCACAAGGCATACTTTTTAACTTTATAATAGTTTTACTTTTTACAAACTTTAGTTATATTCCTGTTCAGATTTTATATTTTGGATTTTTCCCTTATACACTCATGTTTTACCTATATCAAATAATAATATTTTATAAATAACGACATAACCCGAAAAATATTCATTAGTTATTAATAACTTTACCATAGAAATAACCGCTGAAAATTACCTTTAAAATATAATCACATATCCATTATGCTATCTATGGAAGTATTAGCAAGCATCTTAACGTTCATCCAAAAATAAAAAAGATTCGTGTCCTTTTCATCTCCCGCCCATAGTGGATTATGTTCATTCTCTTTAAATAAAGTCAATTTATCATCTGGTAAATGCATTTCAAACAAATGCAGAAACCTTTCACTTTTATCTGCACACTCATCTGCAGGAGATTTACTACCCAAGAGTCTGAATTCTTTATAAGCTGCAGAATCTTTAATCAAAGAATAATTGATCGCCTCTGGAGAAAAGGGACACAGTCCACAATCCATGAAACCATTCCTAAGATTTTCAACGTCATAAACGAAATCCACTGCCTGTTTTAAAGCAAAAGAAAAGTTCTCTTTCCTAAATTTCCTTCCAAAATTATCTATATTCCACTGATCAATGATGTGCTTCCAAATCGATTTCATTGGGCGGAAAAATGCCACGTCCAAAGGCTGAATAATGTGTGTGGCATTCGGGTGAAGAGGAATGACTTCTATATTCTTTTCTGCACAAAAGTTACTCAAAGACATCGTCATATTCGAGGAGTGTTTGTCAAGGAACAGAACTATTGGAAATTCAAATTTATTTTCTAAAAGCCAAGGGTAAAAGTCTTCAGTTATGTAATCATAAAATGTCCTGCCATTCATCCATCCATTTTCCGAATTTCCATGAGCCCAGTCATCGGGAATACTGGTAGTGATACTGTAAGGGGTTCTTTGGTATCGAAACATAACCATGGGAGGTGCTAAATTTCCTGCAGCATTGGCTGTGAACATGCTTATTAAACATTCTTTATCGTTGCTTTTGGCTAAATTATGAACTGTTTTCGACCCTCTTTGAATAATCGTTTTGTCACCCTCCGGATTTAAAAAGAAGGCAGCTTCATCACAGGTGAATATTCGAGACGGGTGGATATCCAAGAGATCTTTTTCGTATAGAAGCTTTTTTACCTCAAGGAACCACTTTTTTATCCTCTCTTCGGACAAAGGTGCTCTTCTTTCTCCAGAGTTTTCTTCAATTTTTTGTGAAAGGTTTGGGTGACGACGAATGTATTTTTCATACCAGTGACGACCAGGTCGGCCATCACAAAATGGTGTTTTCCTCTTGACGACTTTGTTTACTAATATCTGTACACTGTCTAAAAGTTGCTGTTTGGTTACAGTAAATCCTTTTGCGCTGACATTCATGAACCACTGTACGAGCTGAGATTCTTCTTTATCTGTTAATACGAGAGCTGGACCCTTTTTGGCTGAAATAGGAGATTTTCCTGTGTGTTTGTAGAGAAGGGTCGTTCTGGGAATTTGGAAAATTTTGCTAGCATTTCGAATGGACATGCCTTTTTTTATTTCTGCTAGGGCATTTTCTACATCAGCTTTGGAGTATGTCATCACTCTCGTTACATGCTTCTTTGTGGTTTTAGACATCTTTCTGAAACATAGAATGTAAAAGCTTGAATAATCTAAATTATAAATTTAATAATGAAAATAACTATATTTACTTTTAAAAATCTAAGAGCATTTTTTTATAAAAGCAAAAGTTTGGAAATATAAAAAAATGTTTGTTAGTAACATTGCAGTTATTTGTTGTTATTAAATTTCTTCAAATTTTATTGAATTTAATAATTTATCTAAATCTCGTTCGGCGTAATTTTAAGGAATAGCTTGGTGGAAGTTTGACAATAGATGTCGAAATATATAAGGCAGCCATTACATAACAAAAAACATATTTTTGATAGGCCAATCTAATAAATATAAAATAAGTACGCACGTTAATCACAGGTTTTGCCAAAAATCGAAGATGGCTCTGATGGCTATACCGCAAACCGATTATAAAAAATGTTTCCAGGATTGGACCAAGCGCTGGCATAAGTGCGTTGCAGTCGACGGGGAGTTCTTTGAAGGGGACAATATCGATTATGATGAATAAACTTGTATTTTTGATTTTAAAAATAAAGTCCTAAAACTTTTTGATCAAGGTGGTATTTTACTCGGTTCTTGTAAATATCTAACTGTGTAGAAAAGGTAGAGTTGGACAGACATATTCACGAGGTTAAGAAGGTTATCGGTGATTAGGGCCCATTATCAGAAGTAAAAATATATCAAGTAAAGCTAAAAAAGCAATACATAATTCTATATTTATACAGACTGTGCTGTACGGTAGCAAAGTGAGTAATGAGATAATTTTCACAGAATTTTGTTTAGAGGACACTAGTTGACATATTTGAAAGAAATTTGTTAACCTCTTCTGACCAGCACCATGAACGCACAAATTAAAAAAAATCTCATGGATCTATTATTCTTTTGCTCTAATAACATAAAATGTATAGGCACATATCGCCTGGTGTACATATTTTCGTATATAAATGCGTGTCCACATATCTCAAATGAAAAGTTCGAAAAAAATGCGATTCTAAAATTATTTTATATACATCAAACTAGTACATCTATAGTATATTACATGTCGCATGTGTTTGTTTATAATAATACATACATTTTCAAAAGTTTTTAATACAAACATATAATATACATATTTTATGAAATTTACAAGTTTCATGAATTGTAGTAAAACAATAATACAAATAAACATTTTCAAATTACAATGGGCAATACTGTATATAATAGGAATTATACATTAGAGAAATAAGATTATGATAGATAATCAGTAGGGACATTTACCTTATCAGCAAACGATTCTCTACTGATGTAGCTGCACGACGGACTGGTGTATAATTTACGGCTAAAGTCCGATATATGATAATGCTAGGTTTAGCCGGTTAAAGCTAGTTCTATCGAAAAAGGCTGGATAAAGCTGACAAAAATAACGAATTTCGGGCTTTAGCCGTTTAATACTAGCATCAGCCAACCACAGGTAGATAAAGTAAAAATTTTTCTGTCGGTTGCAAAATGTAAACAGTGACTCATATTTTTCAGCAGTGAATACCCAGTGGGCACAGAATTCGGCACGCTTTTACCTCATCGTTACGACATCCTATGTCCGTGTCGTTACGGTGTCTTTACGATAACGTAAAGAAATTGTCAGATCATACGACGTTTTTACGATATCGTAAAGATACCTTAACGACATGGACATAGGATATCATAAAGTTGTCTTAAAGATGTCGTAAAGACGTCGCCAAATTTTGTGCCCACTGGGTATTATGCTGTCTCTTTCTTTCTTCTTTCGGTTGGCACTTTCGTTTATCACTGTTGTGAAACAAATATCGAATATTATGTTAAAACGACGAAATGTTATATGTCCTATATGATATTCACATTTCTTTAGGGCATGGTGGTAAACATCGAATGAGCTCCGAAATAAGAACTGCACACAAGAAGTTATGCTTTTCTTTTTGAAGTTTTGTGTTTCATGTCAAAAAAAGTCCACAAAGAAAGGCCTGGTCGTGAGACCTATGGTTTTTTCAGATATGAATAGTAGATGTCGAGTGGATCTTATAGATATACAGTCAAGTGCAGATGGACCATACAAATTTATTATGGTGTTGATTTGAAATAGGAAACAATAGTAATTTCGGGCTATATCCGGATAAACTTAACATTAGCCAAACGTATTAGGATAAAGCTGGAGTTATAATGAAAATAAACTTACACACACACAAAATAACAATTCCTAAAAAATAATTTAAAATATGTAGAAAAAACTGAATGCTGGTTTAAATATTACCTATTTAAAAAAGTGCTCTATACTTTATTTTTCTTTCAAATATAAAATACTTCGAAATCAGAAGAAACAAGAATTCTGTAATCGGATGAAAAATATTTGTTTGCTTCCTCCTTGCATTCTCAATTGTTTTATTTAAAAAATTTGTAATTGTCAATTTTTTAATTATTCTTTTATAAGATGAAATGCATTCTTGATAAACTGTTTAAAAATGTTAAAGACGCATAACATTTTTTTAAATTATTAAGAAAATGTAATAATTGTATTTTTAAGCATTTTTTAAAGATTATACCTTTGTTTTATGCTGTCATATATTTATTTTTTATTATTTACATAACAAAAAAGAATTATGTAAGTATATGAGTGATTGCCAAAATATTAACCATTTGTAGTCGAAGATATTTTCTATGATTAATGAATTCTCTGACTGAAAAACTTAATTTTGTTAATTTTATTAAAAAAAACCTAAATCTATACTTAATTATTTAAAACAGCAACATTATATGCGCGCTACAGTACGCGGGAAGCATTGCATTGCCAATTAATAACATAAAAATATAAAACGAGATATTAACTATTTCAGATAGCAAGTAAGAATATAAAATTGAAAATTATTTTTAAAATTCCTGCTTAATGAAGGAATTTGTTTTTTATCAAGGAAAAATTAACTTAAAGTTAAAAAGTCTGTTACCTAAAACTGATTTAGTTTAAACTAAAATAACAAATGATCATTTTATATTTTCAAAACGATTTCTAGACCAATATATTCATTTTCATAGTATTTATGCGATGTCTATTGTATCAAGTGTACAGTTCTTATGTTGAAAAAACTGATGTGCTTCTATCTTAATAACATAGGTGTCTTCGAAGTAAATCTGACATTCGTTTCAAATTAATAATTATTTGAAGGAAAGTATTCAAGCATTATTCTAAGAGAAATTATGCCGTCGCTGAATACATTCATTTTCTCGTCTTAAAAACATGAACATTGTTTCAATTAAAATAGTGGTCAAAATAAGTATATGAATTTACTTGGATCAAGAAACATTTTGTTAGAGTTTTATTTACTTATCATGAGAATATAATATTCTCAATTCAATATTTTATTAAACTTCATGCAAGTATAATGGAACAAATTACCTCAATAATTTTTTGCTTAGAGTAAATATATTCTTGATTCAAATAGTTGTCCTGATTCTATTATTTTCTTGATTCAAGAAAATCGGTCTCTTGTAAAAAGAAAATACTTGCTTCTTTCAAGTAGAATCAGCCAAGTAAATTAGTCTACTTGATTTAATGCTAATTTTTTCAGTATAGAGTATTGAAGGATCCTTGAACTACAGGAGCCTTATACTCGTTGTAATCGTTCACTGCTCAGTTTTGTGCCATTTTTATTGAAGAGATAACATAATGTAGTTCTCTTTATAATAAGTAGGACCTTAAGACCATCCAAGGCTTTCACATATATACTATCCGGAGAAAAATCAACATTCTCAAAAGTTTTAATTCCAAAACCACCACTTGATATTATGCATAGATCTTAACACACATATTGATACTCAATTTCCGTTACATTGCTATCTACCTGTTCTTCAAATTGTTCTTCATTACTAATGTCTGTTAATACTGGTAAGCATCCTTCCTCTTTGTCCACAGCAGGCTGAAATAAAAAAGATTCGAGAGAGAATGTAGACGGAAAGGAATACTTCATACCAAGAGTAACTTCCGTTTCAGCTTGAAACTGAATTCGACGTATGCGGTGCAAGAGTTCTAGCATTGTGAATTTGATAACAGTGGACAAGGTGGAAATCTTGGATCTTGCACAGTCAAAGAACTGTTCACAACGTTGGCTGCTGTACAACCAATGTAGAAAAAGAAAATCTTCTTCTGCGGTGCGGAGTGCATTAATGACTTGAATGAGTGCATGGCCATTTATTTCAATGCACATGTAGGTGCTGGTCATCCGAACATTTTCTTAAAGTAAATATAGTCATTATCTTTAAGAATAATTCGGAATATGAGGGAATATGTACGAATATGAGGAAATATTTGAGAATATAAAGAATATCAAGAATATTTGGAAATATAAAGAATATAAAGAATATTTGGGAATATTAAAAGAATATGTGGGAATATTTAGTGAGTGTACGAGGAATATCGGAGTGGTCGATCCTTCGTTTTCTTCCAATTTCAATTATAACAGGAAAAATTAATTTTTAATTTAAGAACGTGATTGATTCCCGTAGTGTTTTTTTAGAAGCTAATGCTTCCAGCTGTCCCATAAAAAACTTAGGGCACCTCACAATTGTCAATTCAATATCTGTCTACATATGTGGACACCGGCCAAAAGAGCAAACGAAGTGATAAGCGTTTACAAGTCGATGCACGTGCGCCTGTGGATGAATCTAATGGATTTACATCTTCTGAAGAACCTGATCTACTTGAGTCATCTCATGAAGCTAGTGAAACAGAGTCACTCGATGAATCCGATCTCCCTCTTGGAATACGTCTCGAAAATACCTTGAAAGACCTCAAGTGGACAGAAAATGGTGTTTTCAATTCTATCATACATCCCTTCATTGATGAAAATCACGGTGTGCAGCTTAATGCTCGATTAGATGATAAAAGTTCTCCTGATGAAATTTTCAAGACATTTTGGGATGGAGAGGTCATGGACATGATATGTGCGCTAACGAATATTTTCATACTGAGCGCATCTAGATAAATGTATGAACTGAGTTTTTGGTAAAAAAAATTTTTTTTTAGCTTCAAGAAAACTCACAAGATGTGTTAACTATGACAAGACAAACTCAACAAAAAAATTGAACACAATGTAATTGTTGGTTTTTCATGAAAATATACTCAATAGAATCTGAAAGGAAACTTTAAATATCTAATTTTTTTAATATCTGAATTTTTAACTGTAAGTACAAAAAGTATACACGTAATTTTTCGATGTAAGAAAAAGCCTGATAAGTTATAGGTATTTGATTTTTTTTCAGAACAGCAACAATTTTAGTTTTTTAGGCAAAACTATTTTTATGGAGATGTGAAGTTTTTTTACTTCTGAAAATTGAATATTTGCAATTTTCTTATTAACAACGACAGATTATACATAACCGTATTCAAAAATTACGAAAAAAATCTCTCACTCTTTTATGATACCTTGTAGCGCATTCTTCGCGAGAAGAATGAAAAAATAAAATTAAAAAGATGGTCGTATAGCCATGAAAATGGCTTGCCCTTACATAGTGTCGTCTTTATATAAAGCACACATTTATTTTAAATATTGAATAAACTAAAAAAATTGATTCGCCAATCAAATAAAATTTCCTTGTTTTTAAAATTCAGCCGGAAAGAATAAATTCAAACTTAATGGAAAACCTAACTTTCTTTATTTTAACCAGAATAAAAAAAGATATAAAAGTTATTTTTTGTAGAACTTTTTTCAATCCGCAAACTTTCGCTTAATCAGTCTTTATAAGAATACGAAAATTCAATTCAACATCAAAATCACAGGATTTCTTCCTTATGGAAGTAAAAATTTAACACATATTTAACAAGAGGGTTTAAAAGACAGTTGGTGTTTTTTGAAAAATAAACTTCTAAATTCAAATATGTACTCGTAACTTTGCAGAATTTCTTTCTCTTCAATCGGAAAAAGAACGTGCAGCCTTATTTCTTCTAAAAATGAACTGGATTCTAGATTTTTTCTCCCTACATTGAGAGTTAGAAATTTTGCAACTAATCCGTACTGGTGACTTTTTTAACCAATAAAAACCTTTTGAAATAAAAGTCTTATAAATTCACGGCTAACAACAAAATTTCCAGCCATTTACTGGGCTTTTCTTGTTACAAAAATTCCCGGGTATTTCCCGGCCGTCGTGTGAATAATTACAAACGTTTAAGAAATTATATTTGCTTGGTATTATTGAAAATGACAAGATAAAGTTTCGCTTAAGTAAGTATAAATTTAGTACTACATTTATATTGCAAAATGAAAAAACATAGTTATTTAATTTAATATTAGAACTTTTCAAACAAATTAAATCAAGAACACAAAAATTCCCTGAATCTCTGATAAAAAAATCCCTGACATTTCCATCTTTTACAGGTGACTAGATACCATATATTCTACAAAATACAATTAGTTAAATAGTGGACGAAGATACAATTCTAAAGTTACAGTTTCGATTTGATTTTTTGTAAAAAATATTTGTTTAAACTATCAATAATAGGTTTAAAAGTAATTTTGTACAATAAATATCCCGATGGACAAAAAAATTAAGGATGTTCTAGAGCCGACTTTGGGACATCCCCAAGACGTCTTTTATAACATGTCTTTTAGTCATCCTAGGGATACTCTTAAAACGTCTAATGTCATTATGAAATATGTCTCGAGAACGTCCATGTCTTTAAAAGTTCTTTAGATCATCTTCAGGACAATGGTCGTTTCAAAGACGTTGATTGGCCTGACATAGGACGTCCTAAGAACGTTGCAAGGACGTGTTCGGGATTTTCACAGTTTTGTTCCGACTGGGATATATATTATATTGATTCTCGGTGTTTATTGTAGTTACAAAAAATAATTAAGGTATAAGAAACATTTAAAAATAATGAATAAAAAAATCTGTAAATTTAATAAAAAAGTAAATGCAAAGAATACAATATGAAATACACACACACACAAAATACATTATTTAGTTGATTGAATAATTTTGTATTGAAGAAAAAAAATATTTCGCAAAAAACGGGGCACAAAAGTAAATACATAAAAAGGCGGAAATGTGATCAGTTTTAATGTATGTATGTGAAAACAAAGTTTTATATATATCTATATCTATCTATCTATATATATATATATGTCCAGGGGTGGTCCCGAAGAAATTAACCCCCAAGCGGAGGTGTGAAAACCGTGCCGAAAGCTGATTGGCACCTGGGTGAGGTGTCTAGAACGGTGACTCTGGGATACCGGGCGACCTCTCAG
>NC_046663.1:74054917-74059972 GCF_010883055.1 Belonocnema kinseyi
TTTACAGACTGTAACCACCTATCTCACGGTTGTGAGACGTGGTTATGGCTGAAATTTTACCGCGATTTCGCTGGAAGCGGGTGCAATTTTTCAGATTAGCATTTTTCAGATTAGCATGCTAGAGGGTAACGACCCCCCTCCCATTTTATTCCAAATCCGAAAAAAGAAATGTGATGGGAAAGTATGGGGGCCTGTAGAGAATTATCTAACGAAGAATTTCATCTATCAGACATATGAATTTGACACCCCTAATACACCCCCACGAGTACCTGAAAACTACCCTTAAAACCAAAAATGTCAATTTTTCATGAAATCGACCTTTTTAGCATTGTATTCTCGTATTTTTTTACGTAAAATTATTAATATTAGCCTAGTGGATATATTTATTATCATTGTTTAATTAATTTGCAATTATTTAAACAAATAGAATTTGTTTAAATAATTATTTTTCTGGAAAATTCGTTTTTCCCCCTAAAAATTATTACTATTAGTCTAGTAGAATATTTATTAATATGGGTTAATTACTGTTTTATTATTTAAACAAGTGTGATTTGTTTAAAATGTTTTTTTTCCTTAAAAATTATTACTATTGGTCTAGTGGAATATTTATTAACATTAGTTCATTAATTTTAAATTCTTTAAACAAATGGAATTTCTGTAAATAATTTTTCATTGAAAATTATTAATATTTCTTCAGTGGAGTACTTATCAACATTGTTTGATTAATTTTATTTGAAAAAAAAATGTTAATAAAAATTATTACTGAAATATTACTGATAAATTACTTATTATTAAATTAATTATTAATCATTTATTAATAATTACTGATAAATATTCCACTAGCCAACAGTAATAATTTTTATTTTAAAAAACATCGAAACGAAATTATTTAAACAAATTCATTTTGTTTAAATAATTGAAAATAAATGACCTAATACTAATAAATATTCCACTAAACCAATAGTAATCATTTTTAGGAAACAAATTGAAAATAAATTATTTAAACAAATTCCATTTGTTTAAACAATACAAAATTAATGAACCAATGCTATTGAATATTACACTAGGCTAACAGTAATAATTTTGAGGAAAAAAAATAAATTTTCGAAAAAAAATTCAAACAAATTCCATTTGTTTAAATAATTAAAAATTAATTAACCAATGATAATAAATATTTCGTTACACCAATATTAATAATTTTAAGTAGAAAAATACCAGAATACAGTGCTCAAAATGTCGATTTCATGAAGAATTGACATTTTTTGTTTTAAGGGTAGTTTTCAGGTACTCGTGGGGCTGTGTTAGGGGCGTCAAAACTATATATATGATACATGAAGTTCTTTGTTGGATAATTCTCTACAGGCTCCCATACTTTCCAGTTACATTTTTTCAAAGCCTAAAAAATTATTCCAAAAACTCAAAAATAAATATTATTGTTTCTTCGTACAAACATTTACAAATACGATAAAAATGGAATCAAATCGTTAAAAGCATATTAACTTTAATAAAATACACAGTTCCAAATTGATACGTAAAATTTATGTGCACATATCAATTCGTCATCCACGTTTATCTGCCCGACTTGTAAGATAAATTGAATAGAATACGAACTTTTGCGCCGTTTTTTTTCATGACATGATGTCATTCAGAAATTAAATTTTATGGAGAAAAACAAGTAAATGTTTATTGCCCTTTCTAGACAAGAAGAAAATAAATACAATTTGAATACATTTTTTAATACCTACACTCTGCAACACCTTGGCATAAATTGCGCCTTGCCTTCCTTCAGTCCACGTAAAAGTAATGAATAAATCGATTTTATTGCACTACTAGCGACAATTGAGAAATTGACAATTACATAACAATTTCTAGAATACCTTGACATTACATATAAATTTATTTTCGCAGCATAAAATGCTTTTTTGTTACAATATTTACAAACAAGTAAGTTATCAGTATCATACGTCAAAAATTATGTTCGTATCGTGTGCGATAGGTACCCTAATTCGACCACCTTAGTAATGTTGAAAAAATTAGTTTTAAGTTTAAAGAAATATAGAAACTTGAAGAAAATTGCTTTACAAATAAGGATCAGATTATTATTATCCGCGGCTATTATTTAAATAGCAAGTGTATAATTATGAAGCAAGCAATGTTTACTAACCTTTCTTCTAAGAGCCACGTTGCACGGGTAGATTCAGTTGGATCATGGTCGAATGAGATGAGAGTCGTTCAGTTGAGTCACAGAGTATAATAATGAGACTGACCATGCTGTAGATTTCATGTTTTGACTGCGGTGTCTGCACCTTAATCGACAGGTTCTGGAATCATTGCAGTAGTAGCGCATGCGCACCTCACTCAACTATCTCTTTCTCCTACCAACAGGGATGGGAAAGTAAAATACCCTAGATAATTTACATAGTTTTTACGGTAAATTACTAGTTACTTTACGTAAATACTTTCATTATTATTACACCATTAAGCCATTTCCCTTTCGGGGTAGGCTTGACTCACTCGGCAGGGGAAAGGAGTAGTGTGTGGATACGCGATGTAAATTACGCGTATATGGAACTTTACGTTCTGCGTTTTCCGTTTCCCTCCATAAACATAACCTCTAAAACGTCTTGCCTTTCGCAAACATTCCTTAAAATAGGTAAATTAAAAAAATCGTATAGGTACTTAAATTTATCATAATGTAGTTGGTTTATCAGTGTATATTTTTTTGTTAAATGTTTTTTTTTACCGGTCACAAATCAATAATTTTTAATATTCAAATTTTCAAATTCAATATTAAAAAAATATTGATTTTTGACCAGTAGACAAAAGCACTTGACATCAATTTATTTATTAAGTATTAAATTTACCAATATTTCACAACAACAATAATAAGAAGATAGATTAGATATACATGTGAAAAATCACAACAAATTATGAAGGTTTTTTAGGTTTGAATAATTCACCGGTATTCTTAAAAAAATTATATTAAAATACATTTCAATTACAAGTATTTAAATAAACAAAAATAAAAATTGTTCTTAATTATCCCTTGTTGACGTTGATATTATTTTTTAATGGACAATATTGAAACTGGAAAAAAATTCTTAGAAATGCCGGTACCAGAAATTCAAAAAAGTGTAGTTATGCACAGTTCTACAGTTCCACCATCTTGGTACGTAATTTAACAGGTATTTTACGTAAGAAACCTCCAGTTACGCGTAACTGCACATCCCTGCCTACAAACAAACAAAAATACCGCAAATCGTAGTGCACATGAGCAACTCCTTTAGCGCAGCCTTAACTTGCAAATTAACGTTCACTTACAGCAGGCAAAACCTAAGATTTCAAATCGGTACCTTTCTTATTTATTATTCCGTGGTTGAGTATAAGTTAAGATACCAGATGGAGCCATCTGCTGGGTTATTTGATAGTCCTTGGCCTAAAAGGTACATTAGGGTGGTCCAAAAAATCGATTTTTTGTGATCGATTTTTCCTAATGTTTTCGTTTCCTGGAGAATGAAAATCCGTAATTTTTTTTTCATTTTTTTTCAACTTTAACCCATGCCTCCGATCTGTTGAAATTACCATGGTTTTTGAAAAAAAATTACTTGTTACCAATAAATTTTCATTTTGACGCCCCAATCCCCTTTTATTGTGCGCGGAAAATTCCCCAAAATCAATAAGTGAAGAGTTTTCAAGTATTTTTTGTACAATTTTGAATTGTTTCAACAATTATGATTGATTAGCCATTTTTCCCTCTGTAAATCGTAAAAAATTATTATCTTTCGGGATTAATGATAGAAAGTTGATAAATGTCAAGAGAACTACTTCTTATTTAACATAGTTGGTAATTATTTAAACAATTTTTATTTGTTTAAATAATTTATTCTGCTAAAAATCGTGAATAGTTATTATTTTATGGTATTGATGACACAATTAACGAATGTTGAAAGCAATATACATTTTAGGATATTTGGGAATTATTAAAAAAAAATGTATGTCCTTAAACCATTTTTCCCCTACAAAGCGTGAAAAAGTTATTATTTTCTAGAATTAATGACACAATTAAAGGATGTGGAGAGAAATATTCCATTGTGTGGAATTGGAACTCGCCTCGTTGAGATGAAATATTGACGAAAACGAACGAAGTCCAACTAGATGAAATGAAATCATGAAATTTAGTCTTTAAAAAATTATTTCTATTTATTTCTATCTGTGGAAAATAAGGCAAGTTATTGAACTGAACAGAGATGTGCAAAATCATTACGCAAAAATTAACGAAAAGAGGGAAAGTTCATGCGTCGCGGGATGATCAAACATCTGATTCTAAAATCTCCCGAGCTACCCTATTCTCACGTAGTCTCATTCTTCCGTCCAATGAAATCTTTAGCTTTTACCCCATCCTAGACAAAACCATATCTAAACCGTAGTTATTCAACGCCACAAAACTGTTAAACGCACAGATTAAAGTATTGGTAATATTTGTTGCAGGACATTTTTTAGAGGGATAAAGTTTTCAGATACCTTCGCGTTTTTCAAAACACACGTTTTGTCATAAAAAAGCAAAAGAAAGTTTAACTTTCAACGCGTTTGTTTAAACAATAAAAAAATATGTTAAATAAAAAATGTTACTTTTCATCTTCATGAGCAGTATCATTTATTCGAAAAATAATCCATCTTCAGGATTGACAGGGGAAACATTGTTTCAACAAATAATAATTTTTAAGTAAACTGAAAATTAGTTTTAAAATACTTCGCCCTCAATGCGACAAGAAACTTGTCTCTTCATTCGAATCAGTGGAATTTCACTGTAAATCAGTGAAACACTTAGAGGAGAGTACTCGAATATGAGATATTCTCGTAATATGAGATAGCGGGGTATCTGCTAAACTAAGAGACCCACTCACTCTGTTGGTTCTATCATTAACTTGTAGCCCTTGAAGAAAGAGTAATTTCGTGGTATACGAGGGTGGATTGATAAGTTTCCGGCCTGACCAAGAGATGGCGCCACTAGGCCTACCTTGAGGTGGCGTTCTATAGTACCATCCTTAGATAGCT
>NC_046663.1:74060072-74061446 GCF_010883055.1 Belonocnema kinseyi
GCTCAGATCTCTTGATATCGGGACAAGAAAGGTTATGCACATGAATAAAAGCATGCATCTTAAGTCTTCCGTTCCGCGACTGTACATCTCACGCCGTCAAGGTGGTCGCGGAATATTGAGTCTTGTGTCTTCACAACAGGATTATTCTGGGTACAGCACATAGAGTTGCAAATGGAAGAGACCCTCTTCTTAAAATGGTCAGGAATCACGAAGAAGTGGACAAAGGAGCATTTCTGTACAAAGCAGCGGAGGAGGCTGCTGAAACACTCGGACGTGACTTCAGTATTAGGGGTGAGCAAAATGCATCAAATCTAATCTATCTCGAGTACTTCCTGCTGAAAGCCCGGATTAAGAAAGCACAAGAGAAAAACTTTCGTGAACAGCTCGATAAGAGGATGCACGGTATCTTCCACAGAAACGTCTCATCTGGCAAATTTGGTCTTTCGAACTGTCGGCGAGGAACAAAGTATCTGCAACGAACATGCTTGCCGTCCCGGTAGTACTCTATTCATTTGGAGTAGCTCCATGGACGAAGAACGAACTCAGATCCCTTGATATCGGGATAAGAAAGGTTATGCACATGAACAAAAGCATGCATCTTAAGTTTTCTGTTCCGCGACTATACATCGCACGCCGTCAAGGTGGTCGCGGAATATTGACAAAGGCAAAGGAGCGTTTCTGTACAAAGCAGCGGAGGAGGCTGCTGAAACACTTAAACTTAACTTCAGTATTAGGGGTGAGCAAAATGCATCAAATCTTCTCTATCTCTAATACTCAATCCTGAATGCCCGGATTAAGAAAGCACAAGAGAAAAACTTTTGTGAACAGCTCCTCGATAAGAGGATGCACGGTATCTTCTACAAAAATGTGGAGGATCAGTCAATGTCGTGTGAACTAACGTTTGCTTTCCTTAAATCGCTCGGATTGAAGTCTGGTACAGAGGGTTTCATTTTTGCATGCCAAGACGGTGTCACTTCCACCTTAACATACCATCGCCACATTTTGAGCCAAGACATTCCCGATGATAGCTGCAGGGCCTGCCATGCACACCCCGAGCATTTAGCTCACATACTATCTAGTTGTCCAACACATGCGGGAACGACCTACATTCAAAGGCACAATGCGGCACTAAGAGTGCTTTATTACCACCTCTGTCACTCCTACGGCATTCACCTTAATATCGCTCCTCTAAATGAGAATGGAAAGTGCCGCATATACTGGAACTTTATATTCTCGACAATTGTTTCTATTGCTCACTCGAGGCCTGACATGGCTGACAAAAGCATCATAGCCAAGGAGAATGAAAAGAAAGAGAGGTATCGAGACCTTATAAGGGAGTTGCAACGATTGTACCCGGAATATTCTGTTAAACTG
>NC_046663.1:74061546-74064659 GCF_010883055.1 Belonocnema kinseyi
AAATGTATCAGCCTTGGAGGAGATTATGTTGAGAAATAAAAAAAAAAATTCTTAAAAACTTTGTTTTTCTTGGTCAGGCCGGAAACTTATCAATCCACCCTCATAGTCCATTTTTCATTGGGCTTCTAAAGATTATGGGCGAACTTTTTGTGAAATAGATGGTTGTCGAGTTCTTGGCAGGGAATTCTTTAAACCTTATTTATTATTCATTAAATATGTATTTAGCAGTAAAGTTTGCCTTGGAGTGATGGGGATTGAATAACTAAGTAGGAAAATATCGATAGTGTTGAAGTTTTTCATTGTACAGGTCAGGCATAGTAAGTGCATAGTTGCACGGTGTTGTTCTCATAATATGATATACCTGTGGTTTTTAGAACACTGTGGCTGCGCAGGAGAAATTGGTTATAAAAGTGTTTGTGACTACTGCAAAAACTAAATATATCTAAATAGCAGTAAATTTATACTCCGGAAACATAGAATTAAGTTTTTCATTAAAAATAATACTTTATTTTGCATTTTATTAGCTATTTCCGGGGGTATCTCATATTATGAGAATAGTTTGACGAGTTTCGAAAAAGTACTTTTTTACATTTTTTGTATTTTCAGCATGAAGAAAAATGTTAATAAAGTTTTTTATTTGAGTTCCTTATGGCAAACTAAATTTCCTTTAAAATGACCTACATTACTTTTAAATTCAGTACATAGAATTCCGAAAATCACGCTCAGCAGAGTTGGCATCTCATATTTGGGTACTCTCCTCTATATCTATCGGTAGAACAATTCAATTATTTGAATCATTCGAGTATAGACTGCTATTTGGTATTTTTTGGGTCACTTTTCGGGCACAATACAAGGGGGTTGGTTGTAGATAAGAATTGTACATAAATCATCATAAATAAAAAATAAATAGCAAATAATAAATAATCATAAATACAGGTATAAAATTCATATTGTCAAAGATTTCACAAAGATTTCAATAATTTCACAAATGTTACCAAATATTTCGCAAAGATTTGTAAGGATCACAAAAAAAATTTGACAAAGATTCCAATGATTTCTTAAAGATTTCAAAGATTTCACAAAATTTGCAAATATTTTGGATAGGTTTAAAAGATTTTACAAAGGCTTCAATGGCTTCCCAAAGATTTCACAAAGACTTCAATTATTTCATAAAAATTTGCGATATATTTCAAATATTGTACGAAGATTTCAATAATCTTGCAACGATTTTAATAATTTCACAAATAATTAAATAATATTACAAATATTGTGGAAACATGTCTACATGGAACATATTTGTGTGTTAAATGTTCCATAACTTAGTTCGGTAAACAGAGGACATTACGGCATTTCATTGAAATTTCACATTTAGTCAATGCAAATGAAATAGGTATATTTGTTATAAAAATATCAATTATTGATATAAATTTATTCTAATTTAATTCACCATTCAGTAAGAAATAATATAACTAGATGATAAAGATTACTTGAAAGTTAGGTAAAATGAGATATCAAATTACCTACCAGTTAGGTAAAATGATTCGAACTGTTAGTTACAGTTTCAATCAAAGAAAACAAAGTCTACTTCTACAAAGTCTGCTGCTAGTAGGTCATCCACTTACTACAAATATCGTTACACAATTCGCCTTAAACAATTACATTAAATTACATATAATATAGTCGCACGCTTTTAATGACATTAACGTTTTTAAAAATTAAAAACGATGTGACAGGTTTCAAACCACCTACTCTAAGTTTAAGGCGTTCGATCGCTAACGACTAGACCTCACGGCTAACTTAACACTAAGAATATAAAAAAAAAATTTCGGCTAAAAAGTTAAATTACGAGTACGTCAGGGCCATGCAAAAAATATCGGGTCCCCGTTCGTCGAAATTTCTTATTTTAACATTTCATTAATAAAGAAGCTTATAAATTTAAAGGAAGTAAATAAAAACATTAGACAATTTTTTTATTACAAATTTTGTTACCTTAAATCTTAAATGACTTAATTATCAATATTTTAAATTAGTGAAAAATTGAACATTAAAAACTTACAAATTAAATTTATATAAAATCTATTAAATTAAATTAGGTTAGAATTTAAGGAATAAAATCAAACATATACAACTAATTAATATATTTCAATATTTTCTGAAGTCCTATAATATTACCCGAAACTTAAAAATGTTAACGCTTGTACGGGGGACTTGGCTTTAAACTTCAGCTCTGAAAATGTTGACATCTCAAGCGATTCTCCATACTGTTGTGTAATTCCTCTCATGATAAAAGTGAAAATCTCCAAAAAATTCTGCTATCTATACTTTCTTTTGAGTTAATCGTTAATATCACACGAAAAAACTTTATATCATTCATTCAATAAAAATTTACATTACTTTGTGTTATTTTATAATATATTGGTATCAAAATAATACAATCCTTATATAAATCACTACATATCAGAATTTTAACTTTTGGACTTGAGATTTTACATAACTCTTTTGTAATATTTATAGTTCTGTTTTGTAATAAATCGTAAAATAATTGTAAGCTTTATCTAAATGCAGCAATGCCCCCTATTTACCGAACAATTTGGGTAAATTTTAATGAACAAATTTTTTCTGTGTAAAGATTACAAATCTTTCGCAAACATTTTGGACAAAGATTTCGCAAAGGTTTCAGTAATTTCAAAAATACAACAAGTACTTCCAAAATATTTTCAAAGGATTTCAATGACTTTCCGAAGATTAAGTAAAGATTTTTAATATTTCGCAAAGATTTCATAAAGATTTCAATAATTTTTAAAAATATTACCAAATATTTTAAAACAATTTTAAAGATTTCGGATAAATTTAAAAGATTTCACAAAGGCATAAATGATTTCCCAATGATTACACAAAAAATTCAACCGTTCACAAATTGTTCATAGATTTAAACTATTCAACCAATATTATCAAATAATTTAAAAATTTTATAATGATTTCAATGATTTTCTAAAGACTACAAAAATTTCAAATACGAGAGTGGATTGATAAGTTTCCGGCCTGACCAAGAGATGGCGCCACTAGGCCTACCTTGAGGTGGCGTTCTATAGTACCATCCTTAGATAGCTTGT
>NC_046663.1:74064759-74099180 GCF_010883055.1 Belonocnema kinseyi
CCTTGGAGGAGATTATGTTGAGAAATAAAAAAAAAAAATTCTTAAAAACGTTGTTTTTCTTGGTCAGGCCGGAAACTTATCAATCCACCCTCGTATTTCGCAAAGGTTTCGGATAGTCTAAAAATATTTTTTACAAAGATCTAAAATATTTCGTAAATATTTCAGATAGATTAAAAAATGTTAACTGAGACTATAATGGCTTCAAACAAAAAATTATTTCGCAAAGATTTTCAACGATTTCATAAAGATTTCAATGTTTTCCCAAAGAAATAACAAAGATTTAAAATGTTTCGCAAAGATTTTTTATAGATTTAAAGCTTTTTACAGACTATAATAATTTCGCAAAGATTTCAGCAATTTAAAAAATATACCAAGTACTTCGGAAATATTTCCAAAGGATTTCAATGATTTTCCAAAGATTTTAAATACTTCGCAAAGATTTCAATCATTCTTACAAATATTACCAAATACTTCGAAAAAATGTCAAAGATTTCACAAAGGCATAAATGATTTCCCAGTGATTCCACACAAATTTCATTAGTATACAAATGATTAAAAAATAGATTTAAAAGATATCCAAATACTGCGGAAAGACTTCACAAAAATATCAATGATTTCCGAACAACTTAAAAAATGTCGTTAAGATTTAAACAATTTAACAAATATTATAAAATAATTAAAAAATATTTTAAACATTTTATAAAAATTTCAACGATTTTTTTAAAATTTCACCAAATTTTCAAATATTTCGCAAAGCTTTCGGATAGTTTAAAAAGATTTCACAAAAACTTACAACGATTTTCGAAAGATTTGTACAATTTCAAAAATATAACAAGTATTTAGAAAATATTCTAAATATTTTATACGGATTGCAATCAATTCATAAAGATTTCTTAAATGTCACAAAGATCTCAAATATTTTGTAAAAATTTTGGAGAGAATTAAAATATTTAACAAAGAGTTCAATGACTTTACAAACAAAAAGAATGATTTCGCAAAGATTCTCAACGATTTCACAAAGATTTAAATGATTTCCCAGAGAAATAACAGTTACACAAATATTTCAAAATATTTCATAAATATATCAAAATATTTCAAAAATATTTTAAATATTCGACAAAGATTTCAATGATTTCCTAAAGATATGGATTAAGAAGATTTCACAAAGACGTCAATTATTTCAAAAAGATTCTAGGTAGATTTTTTGGAAAAATTCAAACTATCTGATGAATTTAATCAATCGATTTCCAAGGGGGCCAAATTAATAATTAGCCCCTCCCTGGGTGATTTCTGAGGGTGGCAAAGACGACTTTTTAACAACTTTTTCAGCATGAATGATTATTATACGGTAAAATTAAAGCTTTAAAGTATTTTAAAACTAATTTTCAGTTTCTTAAACATTTATTATTGTCTTATACAATTTTTTCCCCTGTCAATCCTGAAAATGTATTATTTTTGAACCCATGATACCGTTTATGAAGGTTATAGGTAATATTTTTTATTGAACATATTTTTTAATTTTTAAAACAAATATTGCATGTTTAACTTTTTCCTTAATAAATAATAAAAATTGAGATTTTCCTGGAATTGATAACCCATAAACGAACGCTGAGAGTAACTTTTTTGTTGTTAAAAAGTTAGTACTTTTTTTAATTAATATTTTTATTTAAAGACAATTGGGAATCATTTAAACAATTACTAATCCCTAAATTATGCCTTTTTATGGGAAAGATAGAGTAAATGGTATCTTTTTGAATCTGCTACACAATGTCGTTTGTCGCAAAAAGCTCATTTAGAGTTTTGAGAGTGATTTTTATAGTAAAAGAAACCCTTCTTGGATAAGGTATTGAATTTCAAAATCAATGAGTCTTATTGCAAGATTTTCTTTTAATCGAGTTTTCTTTGTACACGAAACAAACTGAAACTCTTGTGATGCAAGATATGCATGCCATTTTCTAGGGAGAAAACGCGTTGTGTGTTTGCCGCCTACATGTCTTAATTTTGTATGTGTACGTGTATATAAAGAGAGTTCTTTTCACCGGTTTTAGTTGAAAAAA
Organism: Belonocnema kinseyi; assembly: GCF_010883055.1. Lineage (NCBI taxonomy): Eukaryota > Metazoa > Arthropoda > Insecta > Hymenoptera > Cynipidae > Belonocnema > Belonocnema kinseyi. The sequence continues at coordinate 74,066,817 of NC_046663.1, forward strand.
TATTCGAAGACAAAAATAACGAAATAATATAAAAATCGGAAATCCTGTAATGAAAAATCTACAGTTCAGGGAGCTCGGCCGTACGTTTGTTTATACGAACTGTTGCAGATTGAAGAATGCATCCTTTTTTCTCACTGTTCCTGACTTCTTCCCATTTCTTTATTTCTTTCCTAAGTTCAGACATTTCCCGCCTAATTTCCTTATTTAATTCCTTTCTCCTTTTCTCGTAGTTTTTTTCATAAATCCCCATACTACACACTCTGTCTCCAGGTAAACAGGACCTTTTCAATAGGGATCTTCCTGATGGTGCCACCTACATGTGATTAGAGGCATTCGAAAGTTACATGTTTTACCGATTTCCAGTTCAAATTTCATGACATTTGGTTCACTGGAAGCGGAGTTATAGCGTCTCGAATGTATGTTTTTTTCATCGGTAAAAAATTAGCATTGAACAAAGAGCCGTTTTTTCCTCCATTCGGAATTTTGACGCTTTGCTTCCAGATCATATGAGAAATACAACGTTTCTTCACCAGTAACAATATTGTAAAGGAAGTTTTTGTCCTTTTTGGCCTCTTTAACGATATCCTTGCAATGTTGGATTATGAGCAATTTTTGGCTATCAGTCAATTTGTGCAGCACAAAGTTAGTACACACCTTTCAATACCCCATTTGGTCGGTCAAAATGCGATGGATCGACCCTCTCGGTTCCAGTTCTGCTCCCTTTCCCCTCACAACCCTGCCTTATTAACTGAAGTTTGGTGGGACGGACGTTATAACTTCAGTCTTCACCATCTGACGAATTTCTAACTAACTTTGACATGATTTCGACTCGCAAAGTAAACTTATAGCATGAATGTAGTAGTTGGGCGTATAATCTAAACAATTCTAGGGGGTGAATGATTTCAAGGTAACAGAATTACGAGAAACTATACACGTAAGGAAAATAGATATTTTTTGTGTCTCTGAAACAAAGAAAAAGGGATGGACAAATAGACATACAGAAAACGGATTGTTGAAAGGCGGATTTAAAATATGGTCAGGAGTAAATAGTGAATCACATGGTAGGCACGGAGTAGGTCTGATTTTGAATGAAAGAGCGAAGCAGCATCCCAGAGAAGTAAGAGAAGCCTTCTGGGACATTTTAAATGACACAATAAATATTTGCGATCATGGTGAAAGAATAATTATGCTGGGATATATGAATGGATATAAATGGACTTGGTTTAGGCATAAAATAATCCACATGTACACCTGGTCTAAAGGAAATAGCCACATTATAACTGAGTTTGTTGTTGCGCATGAAAGACTAAGAGAGCTAGTCAAAGGTAGAACGGTCATGAGGGGTTCTGAATGCAATACTGATCATTACCTTCTGATCTCCAAAATTAACTTAGGTCTGGGTTGGAAAAAAAAGAGAACCAAGAAAACAAAACAAACTCGAATCAAAATTGAGAACATACAGGAACCGCATGTCCGAATAGATTTTCAAAATAAGATAACTGAAAGCATAGATGTGCGATCGAACTACGTGGTACCGCGGTTGTTGGAAGAATGTCTGGTGATGCGAGGTCAAATGATGAAATTCAGGCTGCCCATAAAGCAAAGAAAGAAGTGTAAGGAGAACTTTAAACATCGCAGGTCTTAGCGATGAGGAATTAAATAGACGTATACATGATTACAGACACAAATATAAGATACTCAAACGATTAATATTAAGGTAGGTAAAGATACAGTTAGAGTAGAAGAAGAGAAGAAAATATAAAAGGACTTTGAAGGAAGCAAGAAACTGGTTTATAAAAAATGAAGGGAAATAAAAGTACAGAATTTGTGAACATGAGAAATAGTAATGGGGAAATGCTATATGATGCAGACAGGAAACTACTAGACGCTTTCAGAGACTATTTTAGGGGGCAATTTGGAGATGAAGCTATAGGACACCACAACTACGATGTAGAACACAATGCGTTAGAAAACTCAATTGAGAAAGTCTGTGTCACTAAGGTTAGGGATATAATTAAGAACTTGAAAAATGGCAAGGCTGCCGGGGTAGACTGTATTAACGCTTTAATGCTGAAACACGGTAGCGAGTAAATACTACATATACTATGAGAATTGATAAATTTATTCATCGAGATGAGAGAAGTCCCAGATGATGGAAAAAAAGCGATTATCGTACCAAAGTACAAAAGAAAGGGAGATAAAAGCGACTGCAATAACTGTAGAGGGCTCAGCTTATTAAGTACCGTAAGTAAAATACACTCAAAAATACTTATTGGTAGGTTGATGAAAATGAGAGAAAAAATATTTGGGAAGTACAAAGAGGGTTTATGCCAGGAAGGTCATGTACGGATCAAATATTTAGCTTAAGTAAAATCGCAGAAAAACGTTTGAGAGTAGAAAAAACAGTTTTCTGTGCATTTGTTAACCTAGAAAAAACTTTTAACAAGGTAGATAAAAGTAAGCTTTGGGAAGTCCTAAAAGAGTACGGAGTCAATGGATTGCTTCTACATGCTATAAAAACAATATATATTAGTAGCAAAGCGAGTGTAAGGGTATACATGGGAAATTGAGTGACTGTTTCGATATTATTCAAGCAGTTAGACGATGATGCGTTATGCCTTCATGGTTATTTATATTACCCATGGACACCCACGTAGGGTTAGCGTTCGTAGATGATAAGGTTGTTATGGCAGAGTCAATCGAAGACTTGTAAAGAATGTTGAATAAACTGAATGCAACCATGAAGAGCATGGGCCTCAAAATTAACGAAAATAAAACAAAAACTATGGTGTTTGAAGGAAATAGTGACAAAACTATATGCAACATTGTGTTAAATATTGAGAGAATTGAACAAGTTGATAAGTTCTTATACCTTGGCAGCTTATTTACTAGGGCCGCACACTGATGAATATGGGAAAAAATTCGAGCCATATGACGATTTTAATCCAATAATAATTTTTTCTTATATTCTTTTCTAAAAATGTTATATTTAATATTTCTGTTGGTTTTTTTTAACAGAGAAACCTTTATATAATTTGTATGTTTATCTATGTGCATGCATGAATGACACAACACCTATTTACTACGCTTATGCAGTTCTTCTCATGAACACGATTTTTGACCTGAGCAGGACCATTTTAGCCTGTAAGCGTTGCACTCGTTGCTTAGAGAGTTAGTCGTGACCGTCGCGTCAAACGAGCAGTTGTATTCTCCGTGTATTGAACCTCATTGTTGTTTTTTCTTAATAAATACTAGTTTTTGCTAAACATCGTTTATTCATTATCATAATAAACTTTCCTCTAGGTTATGGGCCCAGAAACGGTTATCGGTGTGTGTTAAGAACAAAAACAAAGCTAGTGACTAAAGTGAGTGACGAATAGATCAGTATATTGTGCGTTCTGTGTATTTAGTGAGTGCAGCGATTTTTTGAATCATGATGAATCAAAGGAAATCATGGACGATTGAGACAAAGGATCTTACTGGATACATAAGATGGCACGGCACAGGAACCGAATAAAACGGAGCAACCTGCAGATTGGCAGAAATGGAAGATGGAATCTTCTAAAACTTCAGTGCTCCTGTTGAATTCGGCAATGAAGAATATACGTCAGATAAACTGCACGACTCCAGCTCAAATATGGCAAAAGCTCCATGATTTATATGCTGAATGCAACGAGGACGCAGTGATAAGTGTGTGGTCACAATTTGATGCATTTAAGATAAAAGATGGTGAGTCCATCGCGTTGCAAATCGAGTAACTTGAAAGCATCATCAGAAGGCTTACAGATGCTGAAGAAAAGCCAACTAATAAAAGCGTAATATGCAAATTATTGTGCAGCTTGCCACCTAGATTTTCGACGTTCAGAATAGCGTGGGAAAGCACTCCGAAAGATGGGCAAAAGAAGGACAATTTAATAACAAGATTACTCCGTGAAGATAAACGTCTCATCGAAACAGAAGAAAGCATCTCCTCGCTTGCGCTTCAAGTAACTGCAGCGAAACCTATACATGAAAAAGACGCTAAATCAGGCAAAAACTTACATAGCTGCCCTTAAGAAGAAAACGAAGTGCAAAGGATGCGGCCAGAAAGGTCATTGGTACGCGAATGTCCAAACAAAGAAAAGCAGAAAACCAGCCCGGAAGAAGAAACCTATTTCTGTGAAGTGAAAGCGCTCTGGACAGAAAAAACGGAGCACGATGAAGACATCTGGCTAGCAGATTCGGGTGCTTCTCATCACATGACATTTAGAAGGGAATTTTTCACGTCCTTGAAGATGCTTACAGAGAAACTGTCCGTTAAAATTGTCGACCATAAAAAGTTGCCTATTGAAGGGATTGGCAGCGTGAGAATCCTAGAGACAGTAGACGGTCAGCAGATGGAGAGAGCACTAAGTAATGTGTTGTATATTCCGGATTTAAGGAAGAACCTTTTCTCGGTTACAACTATAACTAACAAGCAGTTTTCATTCCACGCGTACACAAAAAAATTCGCAGTGCATGACCGCGAAGGAAAACTCTCATCGCTCGGAGTACGACGCGGGAATTTATTTTAAATGATGTTTCAAGTGATTATACCTCCTGCTGAATGCAACATCGCTCAAGAAAAAATTCAAGCAATGAATAAGCTCTGGCATGAGCGAATGGGCCATGTTAATACAGGCGCTCTTATGCAAATGAGCAAGTTGATAAACTCTAAGGATTTCATCATTGAAAAGGAAGATGATTTCTTCTGTGAATCGTGTATGATGGGGAAGCAAACACGCAAGTCGCACAAATCATTAAATCGCGAATGTAAATTTAAGCCTGGAGAAAAGACACACAGTGATGTCTGTGGACCTGTGAATATAGAATCGTCAGGTGGAACCAGATATTTTATAATATTTAAAGACGAATGCACCATTTTTAGGAAGGTGTATTTTCTTAGATACAAGACAGAAGTGTTTGGGCGATTTAAATAATTATAGGCTTTGGTAAAGAACCAAACTGAGAATAGAATAAAAATATTTCGATCTGATAACGGAACTGAATATACCTCTGAAAATTTCCAGCAACATTTGAAAAAGAAAGGGATTATTCAAGAATTCTCGAGCCCGTACATCCATAAACAAAACGGAAAGGCGGAAAGTGATATTAGAACGATCACCGAAAGTGCAAGATCGATGATCATAAATAAAAAGATAAACCTGCACCTCTGGCCGGAAGCTGTAAACACAGCATGTTATCTGCTAAACAGAACTATTCAGCGAGGAAGTGACACGCAAAGTTCTTTCGAGAAGTGGTTTGGACGTAAACCCGAAATAAAACACTTGTGCGTATTTGGCAGCGATGCATATTTAAACACCCCAAAAGAAAAAAGAAAGAAGTTTGACGAGAAAAGCAAAAAATTTATTCTTGTTGGATACGACAGCGAATCTTCAAACTACAGACTTTGGGATAAAGAAGCAAGGAAAATCTACACAAGCAGTGACGTAGATTTCAGCGAAAAAAGCAGCAGTGTACTTCGGCAGGAAGAGGATGTGCATAAAGAAGTAGAAAATAAAAAATTTTTAATTCATCTTCATTTTGGAGAGAGAATTGAGTTCAATCAGCATATTGACTTAATAGAAAAGCAACAGATCTCTAAAAATCAAGAATTTGAAGAACCTGAATCATCGAGCGATGATGAGGAATACGAAGATGCCAACCTTGACGAAGAGCAGCCAACTATCAAAGAGGAAGCAGTTCAAGAGTGCCAGGAGCCAACTATGGAAGAGGAAGTAGGTCAAGAGGGCCGGCAATTACGTGATCGCAGTAAAATACGGCCACCGGAATGCTTCGGTGAACCTGTCGCGTTTATTGCTAACCAAGTACCATTGACCTATCCGCAGGCCATGGCAAGCGCCGATGCCGAAAAATGGAAGGTCGCCATAAACGAGGAGATGCAGGCACTCGAAGGAAATTCTACCTGGAGTCTCACCGCCCTGCCACATGGCAAATGTGCTATCGGCTGCAAGTGGGTTTTCACCATAAATACCAATGTGAATGGTGAAGTCAGGTACAAAGCGAGACTTGTCGCCAAGGGATCCCTACAGAAAGAAGGAATCGACTACTTCGAGACATTTGCACATGTTATCCGATACGAATTAGTGAGGATTCTATTAGCAATTACGGCGGAAGAAGATTACGAAATAGTCAAATTTGATGTCGAAACAGCTTTCTTGTATGTGAATCTACAAGAAGATATCTACATGCAGCAATCTGAGGGTTACATCAAACAAAATGGAAAGAACCAGGTCTCCAAACTACAGCGCAGTTTATACGGCTTAAAGCAATCTTCGCGATGTTGGAACGAGAGGATCGTTCGATTCCTAGAAGACTTTAATTTCAGAAGCATTGAAAGTGACAAGTGTGTGTTTGTAGGTAACGTATGTAATTCAATTGTTTACTTAGCTTTATATGTAAATGATGGGCTCGTTATAAGCAAAAATGTAAACGCTTCCTTCAGAGTAACTTTCAAATTACTACCGATGAAGCGAATGAGTACATCGGGTTTGAAATCGAGCGGAATCGCGTTAAGCGCACTCTTAAAATAAGTATGCCAAAATATATTGAAAAGTTGATTGATCGTTTTGGTATGAGTGAAGCAAAACTATCAAGTGTACCTGCCGAATCTGGACTTTACCTGTGTAAAAGTTCTGAGGAAATAAACAAGAATGAGAGTGGAAACGTTTCTTACCGTGAAGCAATAGGCGCGTTACTAATCGTAGCAAGAGTGTGCCGCCCCGATATCGAGTACGCAGTTAATTACCTAAGCCAGTTCGTTGATGCTCACAATCGCACACATTGGTCTGCTGTGAAACAAATACTCAGATATTAATCTGGTACTTGTGATCTCGGGATAGTTTTCGGAAATAGTGGGAGCTCCTGCGAAATCAGAGGTTACACTAATATTGATTACGCAGGATGCTTAGAGACACGAAAATCGAGAAGCGGTTTCGTATTTCAATTAAATGGTGGGCCGATTTCGTGGTCCTGCCAACGACAAAGCATCGTATCATTGTCAACTGCCGAAGCAGAATATATCGCGCTAGCACATGGAACCAAAGAAGCTATTTGGCTACACCGAATTTTAAATGACTTGAAAACCGTTCGTTTTGTTCAGTGTAGTTTCGAGGTGATTTTCGCTTTCCTCTCTTTCGCTTCTTTCCCGATATGCCACCTGGCTTGTCACCATAGGTGTACTCTGAGGATGCATCTCACTGTATCCAAAACATTTGAGCATGTTGTCAATATAATTTGTTAGAGTTAATGTTATAGTTGGATTTCGTCTGTCTATTTATTTCAATGCCAAGGAACATTTTGGGCTCTCCCATATCTGACATTTTAAACTCCAACTTAGGTTTCAATGTAATTTCGTCCAGCTTATGTGTGTCACTACTGGCTATCAGTATGTCGTCAACATACAATAATAGTATCAAAAGTTTGTCGTTGTTTCGCCAAGTAAAGAGATAGGGTTCCGAATCGTGAGACTGCAATCCTAGTATTATCACCACTTCTGTAAATTTTCCATACCATTTTTTCGGTTTTATTTTCAGACCATACAAGGCGCTTTGAATTTTACAAACTTTATCTTGTCTAGTTTCTGGTGAACAGTTAATACCTTCGGGTATTTCCATATAGATCTCACTGTCAATTGTTCCATTCAGAAAAGCTGTTGCAACATGAAGTTGTGCTTCAAGATCAAACTTGTTTATCGTGACTAGTACCGATCTGACTAGAGGTAGGCGTGAAACAGGCGCACATGTTTCCATTAGTTCGTATTTGTTTCGAGCATTGACACCCCTAATTGCAAGTCGAGCTTTATATTTCTTTTCATTATTAGATGCAGCTTTTGTTTTAAAAGCCCATTTGGAGTCAATGATGTTTGGCCTTTTTCCTCCTTGAATCGGAGGTCTGTCAACAATCGTCCAAACTTTATTTTTCTCCATTGAGTCTAATTCACTTCCGATGGCTTTCCCCATTCAAGCTTGTTTTCATTACTCATGGCTTCTTGGTAAGAGTTTGGATCAATTTGTACGATGGCAACGAACGCGTTCAGTTCATTCGCTTGCAACAAGTTCAAATCTGATTCAAGCATGTGTGATTTTAATGGTAGCTCGGTTGCTTTTTCTTTCCTTGGGCGTTCTGTTTTCTGTTTTTCTCCCTCCGTTTCACAAGTCAAAACCTCATCTTCTTCGTCAAACTTAATAAACCATGTTTCTTGATTTATCTCTTCTATCGGATTAGCCAAGTCTTTAACATTCCGTTTATTGTATTTGTCGCCAAATACTAGCTTTTTGTTGAATCGAACATCCCTACTTTCGTAACATTTCCCTTCTCCCGGTTTGAAGAATAAATAACCCGTTGGTTTGTAGCCAATCAATACTACTCTCTTTCCCAGCTGATCAAATTTAGGTCCTTTTTTCGCCTGTACCTTGATATAGGCAATACAAACCAAAACGCTTTAAATGTTTCAAGTTAAGTTTAATATTTGGGTCGAATTTTTGTAAGGGTAGTATCATCCCATCCGAACTGTGACTTGTTCTATTATAAAAATAGAATGCTGCATTCAGGGCAAGGTTCCACATGTTCTCAGGGAGGCGCGTATCATACATTAAAGCTCTCGTCTTTTTCTGGATAGTCTGATTCAAGCGTTCAGCAACACCATTATGCTCAGGTGTATCTGGACTAGCCAATTGGGACTCTGCCCTCAATTTATCGAGAACTTCCAGTGTATGGCCACCTGTAAATTTTGTTCCCTGATGGCATCTATGATAGCAAAATTTAGCATCATGTTGCAATAGATTTCTCGAGCTGTTTATAAATGATTCCAGAAAATAACCCGTTTTACTTTTGTGTTTCATCGGATACGCCATTGCAATTCGTGAATACTAATTGATAAGCACCGATATAAATCTGTATTTCTTTGGAAGTGTTGCAGGACTAATCAGTCGTATTGTGTCGGCGTGAACAATTAGCAAGGGTTTAATTGCTCTCTGTCTATTTAAATTGAAAGGTAGTTTATTGGATATAGATACGATAAAAACTTCGCAATTTAGCACAGAGTCATTAAACTTAATTTCCTTTAGATTTTTCAAATTTGGAAACCTCCTCTGAAATTCTTTCAGATTTTTCAAAGAAGCATGTCCCAATCTGACATGCTATAGCATAACCTAATTATTGTAGAACAAATTTTTAATTTTACTGACATTAGATTCACAATCTACATTCTCGAAAGAAATTGGTTCATTTAAGTTACTTATTTTTCTATCCCTTAAAGTAATTTCAAAATTTGAATGGCTAGAGCACGTCTCGTTACATTCTAAATCGACATCTACATTTACATCCCTATCAATTTGGATTCGCTCATAAAACTTATCATTTTGAACAATTCTAGTTCTACTATCAATCTTATTTTGTTTACGAGTTACTTCCTCATTCTCAGTCTTCGTTTTCATTTTTGCCTTTTTTCTCTATTGGACGCAACGCTTATAGCAGGATATTTGCGACGCATTGTGGTAATATATGCAACAATCTTATTTGATCTGACAATATTATTTTCATTTCCATCGGGACTATTTGTTTCTAATTCTATTACCCAATGAGTTTGCTCATATATTCCAGAAACAAACATAGTTTTGGGTATTGTATCAAATCTGTATCCTAATCTAAAATCAAAATTGAGAAATTTAAAATGGCGGATCCAATATGATGGACGAAAATACAAAAAGGCTAAATCTGTATAAATATTGGCACTTACGGGTGTTTGGGGTCGCTGAATCCGAATTTAAAGTAAAAATTTTAAAAATTCAAATTGCGGATCCTACTAGACCATTTAGTAAATACTACCAAGGCAATAGTATGATCTACTTTATGGTTTAGTCTGTCCATTTTGAATTTTACAAGTTTTAAGTACCAAGATTTACCCAAATCCAGTCGTTTTTTGTATTTTCGTCTACCATTTTAAATATTCAAGTTTTTACTTCAAATTCGGATTCAGCAACCATAAAACCCGTAAGTACCGAGATTTATCCAACTTGAGCCTTTTTTGTATTTTCGCCCACCATATTGGATCCGGCATTTTAAATGTTCAAATTTTGACACAAGATTCGGATTAAGCGACCCCAAAAACCCGTAAGTACCGAGATTTATTCAAATAGAGCCGGTTTTTGTATTTTCGTCCGCCATATTGGATCCACCATTTTGATTTATGAATTTTGACTTCAGATTTAGCGACCCCAAAACCCCCCGAGCAAGACATAAATGCAAAATCGGAGTGAGCTAAACCGAAAAAAGAAGATTGACGCATTTTGCGTCAATGCCACACAGGACACGGAAAATTTTGACGCATTTTGCATCAATGCCAATGAAGGGGTTAAGAAATCGTCATTACTGGCGAAACCAGAAATGTTCCCCGCTCCATTCGATTTTATAATCGCTGCATTATTGTCATTTGCGCATTCAATATCAAACCTTTTGACATTATCAAACTTTTTGAAAATCAATTTAAAGTTGGTCATGTGCTCTGTTGCACCCGAGTCGGCCAGAAATCTAATTAATTGACTGTTATTATTTTGTTCCGCGTTGTTCCGGTGTGACCTCTATCGAACTTAGATTTCTTGGGTTCGCTACCTTTGGGTGCTATCAGATCACTCCGTTTTTCACCGCGACTGTAGCCACCACGACTGTATCTACCATGTTTACTACCCCGATAAGAATTTGATGAATCGTACCTTCTTTGACTCTCATTTTCTTGTAAGATCCTTTCCAACTGATTCTCGGAATACGGGCCGTCTGCACGGGCATGACCTTCGTATCTCTTGCACCTAAAGCCATCTTACATTTTCTTGTGCACTCGTCCTTATAATGACCTTTATTGCCATAGATTTAGCAAAGAAATCCAGGATGTGAAGCGTGGTAGGCTTTTGCACCAGTCATTTCTCTCTCCGGCTAATTCGATTGGCCCAATTCGAGCTGATTCCTATTATAAGATATAATCTTTAAGCTGATTTATTGTTAACATTTTACCAGTTGTATTTTTATTCAAAAACTCCGTCTCCCTAACCTGAGGTGAATGAACAACAATGGCTTCAAAGAAGGCATCCCTTATCTCCACCTCAGATAAAGGAGGCGTTTTGGGCAATTTGTTATATAATCTAACTATATTATCCAATCTATCCCAAAATTCAGACCTTTTTTCTTTATTTGGATTATATCTGATACTATAAATTTATCTTTTTCCAGCTTTGCTTAATCAGATACGCGCGTCGGGCGAACCGCTGAATCAATTATGTACAACAAGTCAAAGAGAGTTAGTTTTGAATTTGAAAAGTCCATAAAAGAATCTACGTTCAAGCTTTGTATTAATTTATACTCTAATTTTATTTATACTTCTAATTTTTTCTCGAAAATTTCCTAAGCACTTGTTTGAATCAGCCTTGTTAATTTCGGGTTGGACTAGCTTTGTTAAATAATCCATACTCACATGTGCGTGTGTGCTTACTGTGTTCGTGACACATATATTCGAAGATTGGTCTCAGTTTGCTTCAGTGTCACCGTTTGTTTCCGTTTCTACAGGTCCAGCTGAGTCTTCTTGTGTTTCATCATACCAACGGTCCTGCAAGGTCCAGTAAAGTACCTTTTCTTCGATCCAGCTGTATATTTCCATTGAAGCACCCTTGTGTTTGGTTGTGTTTTCTTGATAATCATATCTGAAATTTCAACATATTCATTAGAACTGAAAAGAAAATTCTGTTCGGGCTTATATGTCCTCGCTTCTTGACGGCTTTTTTCAGTTCCCCAAATTCAGTTTTACAGATTCGTTTGATTTAACAACTGGGGTGGATCTACATGGGATCTGCGACTTAAGCTTTTCCTTCCAGCTGTCTTTGTCTAATTTTTCAGACGATTCATTTCGTTTTTCATCAAACTTCCAGTATCTGCTCCTCGATGTGAGAGTTATCTATAGACAATTTGAAAATGAGTTGCTTATTTTTGACGAACAACAATCATAAATTAGCACTTTATAACATGTAGCAATCTTATTAAGCATGTGCTCACTTGACGAACAACGATCAAAAGAACAATGCTGATTGCCTGACTTTTACAGTATGTGATTCTACAGTACACACAACGCAGCAGCAACAACATACACTACGCTGCATGTAGCGGCCAACACTTCAATTTGGAACTGAATTGCATGCTTATTTAAATTTTAATATGTACATATGTATTTATATTATAGAATTAGGAATTTTCCATTTTCGAACTTATATAAAAATTCAAAATTTACCTACTTCATATTTAACACCACTCGACGTCATTATATAAGCACATTCTGCACTGTCTATATCTGGATATATGAACGTGTACATAATCAATCCTCTTTTGTGGAAGAAGCGCCGTAGCTGACGTGCATGAGTAAAAGCTCGTCCCACCTCTCTCACTCTCACTTCGAATAAGATGGCGCACAATTGCTTATACGGCTTTTCTTTCCCATATTTGTTTTCCCGCTCTCCTGCACTGCCATTCTGATTTCACCGAGTCTTTGTTTTAAATGCTCCGCAAGCGTACGTGCATGCTTGAAACTGTTGCCCGGCAGCGCACGAGTCACAGAAAACTTTCGCGTCGCACGCTACTCTCGCACGAATTTCACGTGATCTTTGTTGGAAAATTTCATCATTTTCCGGCGAGATGTACACTCGCGCACTTTTCCAAGATCAAAGAAAACTTATGACTTACCTTTCGACTTAGGTATTTCAAATGCCCCTGTTTTCACCCGATCGGACATTTTGACTCTCGAGATGAAACTGTCGTAGTCGAACAAAGAAGTCGCTTGTCGTCTACGTAGTAAAGTCTCTTTACATCACGCAGAGTCACCTTCGTACACCTCGATTTTGTGCGACACAATTCGAGCCTTGCACGTTTAAACTTGAACGTCATTAACATTGAACGTCGAACCTCGAGCGTTGAAATTTTATTTCTATTCCATTAGCACTTAGCACCTCACTCGCGAGTTATTTCACCAAGCACACACTCAGGTCCAACAAAGCCCATCGCAACGCAGAGAAAGCGTGCTAGGGCCCACAACCTAATAAGATCAACTTTGTCCCTGGTGTGTGAGTGGAAAAATAAACCTAACAACTGTTATTGTATTACGAACACTTGATTATTTGCGTCCAGCTTACATTTTATGTTTAAACGACTGATTAATTATAGAACAAGAAGTCGCACTTTACTTGTATATAGCAACACGTAATAACTGTATCGCTGGAGAGCTCTGAGCTAACTGAGCTCCGTTGCCATGCAGTGACACAGAAGGAGGGGAAGCACAGGATAATGAAGCGGTCCCAGTGTGTATGTGCGCGCATACAGTCTCTAGTAGGCCGAAGTCGAATCAAAGAAGAAAATATTAGTTTAAGTTAATTAATTGCTTCTCAAAGATTGTAACTTTCTTGAATAAAATTCGAATATACGTCAAATCGATCAGTAGAACTAAACATAACTTAATTAAAACTCCTACATGTACATAGCTCAGACCGGCTATCAGACTTTTGTATTTGCAAAACGTGTCTCTCGTGCTGCGTATGAATTTCTTGATTTGACCCAGATTTTCAAGTGCTAGATTTTTTCTTTGTCTATTATCGCGCTCGTTTTGTGCTGTGACACCTGATGGTATAAGTTTTTGTTCCTGTTTTGTAATTTTCTGTCAGAATTTTGAACGGTTCTGTGTCTTTCTGAGGAACTTTTCTTCAACAACAACGCTTAGCGCGCTGTGTTCGTGCGTTTGTGTGTGTGTGTGTGTGTGTGTGTGTAAGATGACATATATTATCGATCGCCCTTATTTCTAACTTTGAAAGTAGCTACTATTTACAAAAATGAGTGACGATTCAAATTTGCTCAAACTTTTAAACTCCATCAAAGCCGACACAGAGGAAACCAAAAAGGCGTCAAACTTCTTAAAACTGACACAGCTCAATTGAAGTCCGATTTTCATGTTCTAAAGATCGAGTTTAGTACATCCAAAGCAGAGTATATAAATCTGAAAGAAAGTCATCAGAAATTAGAGGAAAAGTTTGGTTCACTCAAGCGTCAGGTTGACTTTCTTCAGCGACAAGCCCGCTCATGCAATGTTTTGATTCACAACCAATCGGACGATGATGAATTTATCAGAGACCTCTTCTCATTCGTTCTCAATATTCTTACCAGAACTGGTCTCTCACTTAATGAGTCGAATATTAACGCCATTAACGGTCTGGGGAGGACGCAAGGCAGTAGCATCGTCCTGATGCATCTCAGCTCTAGCAGTGTAAGCAGGAGGTTCTCAATAAACACGCAACTTTCAAAGAGTTAAACCTTTCTGTCACACTTGACAGATCACCAGCGGAAAGGCATGAACGGAAAGCCCTATACTACACTGCCACCAAAATAAAAATGCAAGTACTAAAGAGTTTGTTAAGAGTAGCAGTATTATTCTGAAGGACCGTTAGTTATTTCCACCGGAGGTCAAATCCCTCCTAAATGAAAAGGGAAATTAACAAATTTCGACCGAAAGACACTCCTCGTCAAGAATCAAACCCAAAACACGAGAAAAGCGCATAACGGATGGATCGAATAGCAGCCTGGACTTCTTTATATAGGAAAAATGGCTTTCAAGCCGGAAAATACTCATTTTAAAAGTCAAAAACCTACTAGGTCTGGTAAGGCTTTGCGACTTGTAGCAGAGAAAGAAGTCGCTAATCAGGATGTCATATCTCAATCTCGTAAGGGCATCAATCTTCATATTTTTTTCTGGAATACTCACGGCTTTTCGAATTTTTCTGATATCGCAAATTACGTACTCAGCTCGGACACAATCTGCCTGTGCGAAACATAGCTAACTTTACAGAACTTAGAATCTCCTGTTTGGATCCCTGATCCCACCGCTATTGTAGGTAATGCGCAACGTCCTGATAGAGTCGTCCACCCTAGTGGAGGTTTAGCAATTTTGATAAATAAAGCTGTATTTAATTTTGAAATTTAATTAATTTCTTCCACATGTATTTGTGCTAAATGCTTGCGGAGGGCATTTCAATTTACTGTGGGTAATGATTATTTTAAACCATCAATGGATGCTAAGCTGTTCGAGGAGACTTTAGAGGAGGACCTGTCCGGGTTTATATGGGGTTATTCAAATTTACCATTGTTTTTAAGAGGGGATTTTAATGCTCGTATTGGTAACCTAAATGACCTGGAAGGGTTATACCCCCCCCCCCACCGAAATTTCTTCAGCATTGTATAAGCGAAGATCATTGAACTCTGAAGTCGAGGCAAGGGGGGAGGGTCTTGTTGAAATTTTTGAGCTAATGATATAAACTGGGAGATTCCCTAAAGATTTTCCATGAGATTATACTGTTCTTGGATTTCAGGGTATGAGTATTAACGACCTTGTTGCGTGTAATATTGGCTCAATAGAACTGATTTCTAATTTTGAAGTACTTCAATTGCCTACGACATCCGACCATCTTCCGGTTTGCGTTGATATTTCGTATTTTATACAGAAGGACACAAGTGTAAATAGAGACTCATTTTTATTTTACAATAAAATAATTTGGAATGAAAACCGCAAATACGACTATATACATTAAATGTCTATTTCTGAGAACTCTGCGTACTTTAACGGCGAAATAATTACCCTATACAATAATTTAACTGTCAGAATCTCATCTGTCGCCGATAAGTTAAATTTACTTGCAAAGCCTGAATGGCATACTCCAAGGAAGAAAACTTGGGATGCTAAAGAATGTAGATTCACGCGCCGTAGGCTTAAACGATCTTAAAATGTCTATAAAAGGTCGGATTTGGCCGATACGATGAGGGCAAAATATTTAGAAATCAAAAGATCTTTTCTGGAGTTACATAAGTCCAAGAAGAGGTAATACAAATATGCACTGCTGAATTCACTAGCGGCTTGTAATAATCCTAAGGATTTTTGGACAGCGGTCAATAGATTTAGATTCCGGTCTCCTTCCACTAACAATGTAAGCATGCATGCACTGTAAGACCTTCTTTTTTCTCTTTATCCGATTGAGGTTCCCATTTGCATACAGTGGATTGTAAACAAACACACTTTATTGGACTGTGATATATCGGTCGATGAAATTAAAGCCTTTTTATTGAAATGTAAATGCAATAAAGTGCCGGACGAGGATGGAATTCCCAATGAGTTTTTCAAAAACCTTCGGCAAAATTGGATAGAGCACTCAGGGTGCCTCTTCAACGGGATATGGGCAGAGGAAAGAGTCCTAACTAGCTGAGCTAAAATACATGCATTCATGTTGTGTAAAAGTGTGATAAATCTGACGCTCATAATTACCGGGCAATTGCCCTTATAATTAGTATTACTAAGATTTCTCAGATCCTATTGACGCGATTGACTGCGTGGGTCAACCAGGTAAACATTCTACCAGAAAATCAGGTTGGCTTCAGGCCTGCAAGAAGTTGTATTGAGTATATTTATACCCTAACATCTTTAATTCAAATTCATTTCTCTATCACCTAGGGACGAATCTTTGTTTTTTATATAAATTTCAAAATAAGCTTTTGACTCAATAAACCACTGTCACCTATGAAACAAACTTCTAAGGATAGGCATATCCACTAAACTTATACGAATAATAAAAAATCTCTATGAGAACGCTAACATGTTTATTCGCAATTGCAAGGGCCTGACATGTCTGTACAGAGAACTTGTGGGGTGCTTCAAGGTGAAATCCTTAGTCCTCTCCTTTTTTAATTTTTCATATATGATCTAGAAGAGTACTTACGAAGTCACGATATGAATGGAGTTTCAATAGATCATTTAAGTAAGGTTATCTTACTTGCTTCTGCTGATGATATAGTCATATTCGCTTACTCTCAGGCTGACGTACAAGCAAAAATTAACCTTATCGCCCAACACTGCATGAGTAATTTTCTAACGGTCAACGAAGCAAAATCCAAAGTTATGATATATCACAAAGGTCGGCCATGTGAATAATAATTCTTGTACGCACAGTCAGCTGGAGGTAGTGAGCGAATTTGTCTATCTTGGTGTCAATATATCAGACTCTTTTTTATGAAGAGTTCATGAAAAGAATGTCTGCTGCGAATATAGCTATGGGTGCTGTTCCAAGAATTTTATTTGCATCTAAATCAAATGCCTGGCAAACTAAGACTACCCTTGTTCGTATCCTCACGCATAGTGTTATTTTTTACTCAATAGATGTCTGGGGATTAAAGTACTTTGATTCAGTCGAAAAATTACAGTCATCTTTATTTAAGAAAATACTAGGCTAATCAACATACACGCCGACTTTCGCCCTACGCTTAGAGACAGTTAGGTTACAGTTAGCTTATGATAACTGGGTTTTCTAGCTCAAAAATATGTCTTAGTGTATGTAACTCGGAGAAAATGTGGTTTGACTTGGATTGTGCGTCGCTCATTGAAAGTATGGATGTTTTTCTAAATAAATTTTCTGATTATCTCTGGCGTTCCGAGTATGAATGATCCCTTCATTCAGGTAGTCTCCAAGTTTTCCCACATCTTAAACTCTATCCGGACTTTCAATCATATCTGCATATTAGATGACCTTTTTATATAACTTCTATTATTGTTCAACTTAGGGCTGGTTCCACCAACCTCAGTCAAATCATTGGTTAGCTGACAGCGTGTTAAATGTAATGCCATAGTTAAGCGTCGATTATCTTGTCGCGTGTTCCACCACGTTTTTGGAGGTCCCGGTTCTTTAACCAGATAGTCGTTTCGAAATAACTCCTATTTTACTTTTAACCATTCGCGTGATTGGCTACTTGTCGGTCGAGTGAAAAGCAAAGAAATATGGCCGTGCGCGCCAAATCCAAATAAGATTCACTCCACGCACGTGTCCACGCTAATCTAAAAAAAGTGAATTTGTATGTGTTTTTTGTTCCAGTTATATTTCTGTTTTATTTGTGTTATCTGTGATAAGATGGAAAAAAATAAATTGAGATCGCCTCATTTTCTTCCTAATGCTCCTTTAATTTGATTCAACAGATAATTTACACAAGCTTCTGTTGAGCGAAATCTCGTTTGAAAATCAACGACGTCGAAATTATCAAAAAAATTCACTCTTTCTTAAAAAATTCGCGGTCATCTGCAGATAAATTAAAAAAATGCCTTCTTCCACTTCGTCATCAGACAAACAGAGAACTTTTTCCAAAAACTCCATATTTCACAACGACATTGCACTTTTTAGGTTAAAGGGTGATTAAATCGCCCTAACCGACCAATCTTGACCGGTTAGATTTAACGGTAGTTAATTCGAATTAACCGGCTGTTAAAAAGTGGTGGAACGCGTAACTAGCTTTAACCAAGGATTACATTTGTAACCGAGGTTGGTGGAACCGACCCTTAGACTTCTGGGCTCTATCAGTGGTCGTATACGTTTTGGAGAATATAGATTTACCAATGACCTGGCTAGACTCTGCCCTATATGTAACCTGTCAGTATCAGAGGCTCTTTATCATTTGCTAGCTGTTTGTTCTGCCTATTCTGACTGAAGAATATCTATCTTAGGATACCCAGCAACCATGATAGTCAATTGCCAGCCCGATAATAAGTGTAGAATAGAGAAAAATTAACATTTTCTGATTTCAGCGCAAAAGTGAAGATTATGCTATTATTTTGAATGTGCAACAAAAACACCATACATAATCACAACAAAACATAACCGAAATCAGAGAGTGTCATGTCGCACTATTTCTAACCACTTCGTGGGCCTTTTGCGACACATATAAATAATTTCAAAGGTGTTTTGGCACCTAGACAAAAATGGAGTTAGTAACGATATAATTCTCAAAGAATGTGGTGCAAACGAGACGCTAGTAGACACATGGGAAAGAAATCGGTTAAGATGGTTCGGGCATGTTGAGAGAATGCCAAATGAACGACTAACAAAACAAATGTATCAACGTAAAGTAAATGACAGTGTATCCAGAGGCAGACCAGTGCAGTCGTTTATTCGAATTATCAATACTAATTTAGATATCTTTGGAACATTAGATTTTTCGAAATATAACAAATTAACCAGCATAGAAAATTGGCTTGATTTTCTGATATTATGGCTGTGTTTAAAATCAGAATGTTTCCTTTTTTTTTAGAGAAAAATGGATCCAAGCGTCAAGTCGAATCTTCGAAACTCGTCTTATTGGAATATTCGAATAAATCGAATTTTTAAGATTCGATTTCAATTTTGGCTCCATTAAAAAAAAGAAGTAATTAGATTTTTCGAAAAAGTCGAGTCGAATCTTCGAAATTCGATTTCCTCGAATATTTCAATTGCCTTTTGCACCCTTTTGTTGTAAAAGAGAAGTAAATTGGATTTAAAAAATTGTAATAATCTGAGAAAATCCAGTCGGTTTGATGTACACTTAGATGTACATTTCTACTTCGCAACATGTGATGTTACCACTGTGCCAAAATTTGCATAGAAAATTCGAACAAATCGCTGCACACCTCTAATTTAAAACTATTTAAAAATACGGGCTTTAGACATTTATCATCAGAGAATTCCCTGTTTGATCCACTGTACTATGTCACGGTTGCAAAAATGTTGTCTGATCAACGAAAGGGGTCTTCAAAGAATCTGTCGAAACTTTAGTAAACAAAGTTTTTTATTCAAATTAGAGGAGTTACAAATCGGCACAAAACAAAAAAATTTTGTCCCCTCTCCCTCGACAAATATTAGTACCAGAGAATAAACTTTTCCCCGCAAACTATGCCATCCAATAGTACTAGATTTTGCTCTAGTTTGAGTCCAACTGGAGAACTTGAGTCTTTTAGGTCGGTGCACTTGCAAAATAATAATAATAAATTGCACTCTAACAAACTATCTCTTTCAAATTTGGATCCGTCAATTTTATAAACAAATAAGGATTAATTTGGATTAATATAACCGTACAGCATAACAACTTCTTCAATTCTTGAGTTCCTTTTACTGATGAAATTCAGGGTGACATTTTGGAATCCTGGACCATTATTAATGAGTATAGTACTGGTTCCACGCGCATGCATCATGGGATCAGCTTGTACACGAACCTGAGTAATTGTTTCGTTTCTCGGGGTATGGAAAGTCTCCTGATATTTAACTCTTCGAAATAGCCTGGCCCGGACAGATATGAATTTTATACGAACAAGGTGGTCGTTTCCGTTGGGATCCCTAGTTCCTATTATCAAGACATTCTGTTCATTTGGTATGATGACATCCTCAGGTACCACTCTGACAGCTGATGATGTTGCAACCAATTCTACAATAAATATCAAAACAAAAATCCACTTATACGACATTATTTTTCACGTATGCCAGACTTTGAAATTAGTTTCAAATAATCTCGTAACAACTGTTTTCACGAATCAAGAAGTAATTATAGTCTGCTGCTCCAGACAAAGTTTAGTACAGCCTAGTGCAAAAGTTTCTTATCAATATTTAAACAATGTCGATTGACGCATATGAAAATATATATATCTATATATATATAATTGATAACAAGATGTTAAAAGTAAATGTTATTTGCTCACAAGTATGTGCTAACAGAATTTCAGACTTAATGAGTTTGTCTCTTTCATTTGTGTAAACAAATCAGAATCAGGTTGGGTCAAAGTCCGTATAGCACTACGTCTTTATAAATTCCAGAGTTGAAATTACTGTAGAATTTAAGGGTGACATTTTGAGATCCTGGACCATTACTAATTACTTCAACACGGCCTCCAGTAAAACGCATTCCAGGATCTTCAACACGAATCTGAGTAATTGTTTCCTGTCTCCAGGTATGGAAAGTCTGCATAAGTTCAACCCACCCGAATAGTTTAGCCCGTCTCGTTACTGTGAAAGCAAAAACAACATAGTCATTTTCGTTTGGATCTCTTTCTCCTATTACCGTGCTGTGTCCATTGTATAAGATTTCCTCAGGCACTATTCTGCTTCTCGCAGCTGACGATGTTGCAACCAATTTTATAATAACTATTAATGCGAACATCTTCTTATATGTCGCCATTTGTATATCACAGTGTCTTATGCACAATTAACAGATTCCATAATTTTAAAATTATTTTAAATTTTATCAACCAACAGTTTTCGTTATCAAAACGAGACTAAAATAATCTAATGATTATAACAACTTTGTATACAGAATATTGAAGAAGTTTCTAATAGGTCAGAGACGATTATTTAAGGTAAGTTACTTCTACAACGTAATTATACCGTTAACTAATTTGGAGGAGTTTGATAAAATTTATGATGTCATATATAATATTTCTGTTTATAGAGATCTGAGTCTGATACCTGAAAAAGATTTACTATCTACTGGGGCTATCATGAAAAAATATTTATTAACGGAAATGAATAAAACATACACAGAAAAAAATGGTTAGATGGGCTAATTATTTAGTTTGTAACATTTTGTACTGTTATTTTGTTATTTGGGACAACCATTTAATTAGATGCTGGTACTAGCTGAATAGTCACTGCAACTAATGAAATTGTTGTACAAACTAACAAAATAGCAGTTTCAACTAATAAAATAGCAGTACCATATCTTACTAAATAAATAGTAGGCTCAACGAAAAATTTTTTTCAGTGTATTGTCAGACGGCATGTAATTTCAAAGTTCCTAAAGTGAAATAAATTCTACAATCTAAAATAAATAAAATGACACTTTCATTTTTTTACAATAAAGCAAAAAATTTTTAATGTATCTTTCTAATTCTTAGAATTCGTTAGTCACAATTCGGTGTTTCTATATTCTATAATATATTCATTTTTCAAATGTAGAATTAATATCACTATTATTTATTTAAGAGAAAAGACAGCATAAGCCGGTACAAATTTTCTGTATTTAGCCTAAAAGTACTCCATTCGTTGCTTCAGGAATTCAACACACATTAGTCTAAAGAAAAATACACAGACAAATTAATCATTTCAAATTTTTTCATTAAAATAAATTTAAAGTAATCTTGATTTCTCTCGAAATCTTACAAGTAAAATAATTTCACTCTGTTATGGACGGATAATTAGAGTCGCATTTACATTGCACAGTTTCATTTTTAGTTCTTAACTCATAGCACTATAGTTTATCTTAAATCTCTCGTAATTGTTATTTCTAGGTCATTATTGGTGAAAGGGTCTGTCATCCGTCTCTTAAATGTTCAAGATGTCTTAGTAATAATATTTGATGGTTGTGTCAACTTTTTATACAGCCTACTGTCAAATTTGCGTATCAATGTTTAAACAAAGTGGATTGAACGTATTTGAATACAAACTATATATGCAGCCTAACAAACGGAAAAATGTACGTCAGCGATTTGGCGCTTTAGAGTAATGGAAAAATACATCTATCGGCGAAAAAAATGGTAGGCATCTGGATTTGAAGCTTAACAACTCAGCCAAAAAAAATGCTAAAGTAAAAAAGTAAGGCATTTTGGGCATATTTAAGAAAAGTAAAGTTAAGAGCATTATTTTGTATACAAGAGGCAATAAGCAAAATCTGGAAAAATCTATGAATATAAAGAAAACATTTCTGAACAAATTGCAATTAACAAATTTGAGAAATAATAAAAATTGTTCCTTAAAATAACAAAAATGTGCAACTGTACTATCTTCAGTTCTAATGGAGATATTAAAGCGATTCAAACTCTAAAATGTAACGGAGAGCCTCTGTAATTATTTACAATCTCCCGGAAACATATAATTGTTTTTGCTTTCTTCAAAATTATGATATTTTTAGACATTTTTTTTGCTGAAAAGCAAGTGTTAGAAAGCAGGGGGTGCTTTTTTCTGCTGCCGAGCGCTGATGCCTTTTTTTGACTTGCGTGCTCCTGCAGTATTCTTCAGGCATTAACGCCTCTTCTGGCCGGCAGCAAAAAAGGCACCGCCCGTTAATTTCTAACTCTTACTTTCCTACAACAAAAATTTTACGAAAATGTCGGGAATTTCCAGCTTCAAACCCAGGTGCCCACAATTTTCTCTGACACTGTCGCTTATGTATGTTTTTCAGTTGCATAGCAACATAAAATAAATGCTAAGATATTGAAAATTATTGTTATTTTCTTACATGGAAGACTAATAAAATTGTACGCTTGATGAGTTTATCTACTTTATTTTCGCAAATAAATCAGAATGAGTTTGCATTCATGATTATTTTTAAATGACTTCAATGACCGTACAAAAGTACGAATTTTCGAATTCCAGAGTTCCATTTACTGATGAATTTTAGGGTGACATTTCTAAATCCTGGCCCATCACTAATTAGTTCGACACGGCCTCCAGTAACACGCATTGTGAGATCTTCAACTCACACTTGAGTAATTATTTCATCTCTCCAGGTATGGAAAGTCCGCACATGTTGAACCGTCCCGAGTAGTCTGGCCGGCTTTGATACTGCACTAGCACCAGAAAGATGGTCGTTTCCGTTTGGATCTCTTTTTCCTATTTCCGTGCCGTGTCCATTGAATCTGTTACCATCAGGAACTATTCTGACAGCTGATAGCGTTGAAACCAATTGTATAATAAGTATTATTCCGAAAGTCCTCTTATACGACGCCATTTGTCTTACAGAGTGTCTCTGGTAAATCAAAACAATTTTAGAATTTTGAAATTTTTTTCAAATTTTAATTCTCAAAAAAAATAAATGTTTGCACGAAACAGGGAGAAATTAGAATAATCCAATGATTGTGACAACTTTCTTTAAAAGCTTGTGACGAAGCTGCTTATCAGAGATCAAACAGAGTCAATTAACTTACACGTTAGTTGCCAGGGGCGGTGCTATGCTAATTTGTAGACTTTGGAGTTTTGATTATGCATCCCTCTCCCAAATCGAATTTTTTCGTTATGATGATTTTTTGACGACCTGTTAGCACCTAAGAGAAAGAATAAAAATGTCAATCCTCTTAATCTTCAACTCGAGAGACTTACTAACTCATGAGTTTCTATATGTGGGTGATTTAAAAAAAATTATCCATTGTACACGATGAGATTTTCGAAAAAAAGTCTAAACCACCTTAGAATTTATTTTTTGAAATTAATAGTTACCCAAGAGAGTATAAAAATAAAGCCCTAAGAGATCAAGGAATTGATTTGTGATGGATATGAATTTTACATGTTACTAAAGGGCGCGTGACATAACATGCGACTATATTATAAAACAAAGCAAGTTTTAAAATCTTTTTGAAACATGTGCAGAGAAGATATTTAAAAATAAATAAAAATTGATTATTTTCAATTTTCATTTTGTAAATATAAATTACCAATTTTAGTCCACATTACTTTATTTTTCCTCGTATTTTCACGATTTAATAATGCTCAGTAATAGCTAGAAATTGAGTACTTCCGACCTATTACTTGTTAGCTATTCGTTTTTTTACAGGAAAATTAAAAAGTTATACGGCGATTTTTTGTGATGCACCGTTCCTTGAAAAGACTTTTCTGGAAGATGGTTGCATTTTAAGCGCTTCTTTCGTGATTCGATAGATCTAAGTAATAGTTTAGAAGTTATTTCTTTTTTTTTTTTAACGAACGAATAATCAAATTATGTTACTAGTTTTAAGTCAAAATTTACGTTTTTCGGGACACGCCGTATCTTTGACAAAATTTTTTCCCGATGTAATGACTTTTTTTCATGATGTTCCTTTCATGGTTTCATAAAGCTATGTACTCGTAATAGATCGAAAGTGCTTTCTTGTTAAAAAGCTTAAATGCATTAATGTTAAGATAGTTTTTTGTGTCTCCTTCAAAATTTAAGATTTAGCATTTACACGCAAGACCCTTCTGTTGCATTTTTATTTTATACGTATTTCATATGCTAATAGCTAAATAAAAAATATTCACAGCGACATGATTCGACTGGGAGACGTAAGTGTTTGTTTTAAATTCAAGTGTTCACCAATTAGCGGAGTGCTGTCCCTGATCATATAAAATATTTAATCATACGTCACACAAACTTGTTCAAGTGCTGCAAGCCTGAGACTTAAAAAATGTTTACTGCTAAATAAAAATATATAATTATTTTGTACAGTTTAATCGCGGTGTTTCTACTTTAGAGCAAAGTCATGGCATAGAACATTTGGGCGAAGGCATTACATTTTTATAAATGAAAATTTAAAAATATAGGTAAATACAATTTTGGGTTTGTGCATACTCCCGATTACTGCAAGTACATTTTTTAAAAAAAGTTGGATTATTGCATAGAGATATTAATGGTAATATTGATCGGGAGAGGACACAATACATTCCAGCAAAATTGCTGCAATATTTCACGTTAATGTTGCTAATATTGTTTTGCAACATAAATATTGTTGCAATGCTACGTGCTGTTGGGGGTAATATGAGAGTTATAATGTTTATACACAAAATCTGCGCGCGCTTCGCGTTTGATCACGTATTTATCTCGATACGTCTCGCTCAAAACATCCACCACTGTAATTTTATGATTGTGAATTTTCTTTTAATATAAGAGCTTCGCTTGCAAGTTTGAACTGTTGTTTCTCGCACTTAGGGCTCGGTCTTTGACTTTCTCCTAGATTTGTGCACAAACCTTTTAAAATTACAGGTCACTGAAACGACAACTGTAATTTCCTGAGTTTAAACTCTATATTTTTAAAGATATTTCGGCTTTAGCAAACACATTCTCAACACATATCTTGTGCTTTTAACTCGATTTTGTTCAAAATGTGAACTTCTCTACATTATTATCAACAATTTGATATCAAATATAATACATTTTTTATGCACCTTTGCCTAAGATTGCTTGTTCATTTTAATTTTAATTTCATTTTAATTTTTTTATTTTCAATGTTGTTTTTCACGAATCGAACAAAAACTACTTATCATATAATTTATCAATTTATCTCTTTTCATATCTTGTTTTGTTTGACAACAATATGGATTTATTGCTTTTTCATTGATTTTTGTGCGATCAAAATTTGAATTTTCAATTCTTTTGAACAAAATTCAAAAAGTCATTAGGATAATTTTGTAAATTTTAAATTGTTTGTATTTTTATGTAATATAAATGACTGCCGACTTAATTTTCAAATTTCGAAAAAAATGGTCTCAAACATTTTGAAAAAGCTCTAACTTTTTGAATTTTTCTCAAGAATGGCTGGTAAACGGACTCGATTTTCTTTTTGGTCCCTCAAACTGTGAGCCAAAGCACAATCGAATATGACCAGTATGTATTACGAAAGTTATCCCGTATACCAGGGGTCTTCAGGAAGAGAAATTTGGATCCCAAATACTCATTTGCAAGATGTTTCGTTGCCACTACAACGTCGCCTCACTCGGCATGCAAAAATTCTGTCACACTCTTACAGCTGAGTAGAGGGAAATACAAACCCCGACGTAAAAATTTTTGGTTCTGACTCAGGGGGCTTCAAAAGGTCGACATTTGATAAAATCTACAAGTCATTTTTCGAATAAAACTAATACCTTCCCGTTATGTATCAGAATTATTATTTGTTGTGCGATCAAAATGTAAATTTTCGATTTTTCTAAACAATGTTCAAAAAGTTGATAATCTTGTAGGGACTCAATAAAAACTTTTTTTTTCTCTTGACTGTTTCCAATATTACTCTTTGCTTGGCTTCAAATGTCCCTTTTCTTTTGGTTTTTTTGTATTTTGAAAACGCAATGACTTTGGTCAATTTTATCTTATCAAAAAAGTCAGGGGAAAAATTGTTGGTATATTTGTGTACCATAAACACAATCGAATCCGACTTTTCTTTTGAAAGTTATCCGGTATACAGACGACAACAACAACAACAATAACAACGCCGGACAGACAGGCATTTTATGAAATCCGCGAAAGTCATTTTTCGCATAAAATTAATATCTTCTCATTGTAGATGAGAATGTAAAAATACTACTACTACTACTACTTATGGTTTTTTCTGCATATATGAGCTACTATTGTCAGATATTCATTATATTCGAATGTTAAGAATATCAAGAAACAAAAGTTTCGAGATTTTTATCAATCCTGATGTCACTTTATTTCAAGCATAAAATTTGGTTCACTTATCTTTAAAACACTGATAACACCATACATAAAGTTTATGATCATTTAATCAAGTAAAATCACAATGCAATAATGCGAATATTTTTTATTGTTTCTATGTAATTTTCATCCGTTTGTTGTATTCGTAAAACCCAATTTATAACTCGTCATAGTAAATCTCTGTTAATAATTTCCCAAAATTGGCACAAAATGATGGACATTATTTAGATATATGCCTTTCTGTATTTTTTATCGACAAATTGCTAACTAAAATGACTGGTTTTTTATCAGTCGTGAATAAAAGCTGGAATTAAATTTCTTGACTAATGTTATAATCACAACCATTACACGAATAAATTCCAAGTATTTCAATGCAGGAAAAAATTGCAATGGTTCCTCCCAAAAATGCCAAAGCATTCGGGTGTTCCGATTCAAATGTAAAATTAGAATTTACACTTCATAACAGACGTAGTAGTGAGCTTACTCACATACTTTTTATAAACATTTTAAACTAATTTGTAAATAATTTTAGTATGTTTTTAACTCAGGGTCCATATGAACTAAAGGGATGAACCTTAATGCAAAATTTCGCATGTTCTAAAACTTTAAATTCGAATCCCGGTTTGACTTTAATTTCCCGGTTTCATTTCATCAGCTTATTTTCCGCTTAGTCGTTACCCCGAGGTTTCAGTTTCTTATTCACTTTCACAGTGTCATTTTATAATTTTTCATAAAACATCATTTAATTTATAATTTAAAAATAAAAATGTTTTTTCTGTCAAGATTCACACAAAGCTTCAAATAAAGAAGCTAAAAATTAACAATGTATCACGCTAGAACGCGTTAGAAAAATTACGGAAATACTTCTAGAAGTAATCAATTGAGCTCAATAAGAAACAATATAACCAATATTGCCAAACCGATTGGCAACGATTGAACATTTTGCATTTCCAATTGTTTCATATCGGGTACTTGGAATTTGCCACGTGATAGCAGCACTTTTGTATGGCGGGAATTATTTAAAGACAGTTATTTACTTTTTCGGAATAATATAAATTTGAAACAGAATATATTATGAAACGAGTAAATAAATATTTTGTAAATAATTCTCACCAAATGAAAGTGGCACTACGAAAAAAACGTGCTAATAGTATGTTATGTTCAAAATATAAAATTAGATACACGATAAAAATAAAAAAGTTGATTTTATAATAATAAAGAAAAATTGTTATTTATTATTATGCGCTCTTGGATTGCTTTTTTTGTGAACATTTTTATAAATGGTTGTAAGTTTTAAAATCGGTTAAGATTTTTAAAAAAGTAAGCGAATAATTTAGAAACGTGAAACTTCATAGAAGTGATTAAACTATTATTTTATTATTTAAAAACGTCAAGGTGTTGTTAGTTGAATAAAATTAAATATTTAAAAATTAATATTAGAGATAAAATTTTTCTTCAGAAAGAGGTCTCAACTTTTAATTATTCAAAATTATGAACACATAAATTCATGTTATGATAAAAAAAGTTTTTATTAATTCAACTTTCTAAATTTTTAGTTTATTAAAATATAGGTACTCAAAATGATGAATAGAATTCTTTCTAAATTAAACAGTGAATTTACATCAATGACGATGATGTTATATTCGGTAATCTTTAGATTATGACTTCCCCTTTACCACTAGTGATTGACGTAAAACCAACTTTTGCTATTATTCGCAAGGTAGCCACTAAAATTCAAGAAAAAATCTGGAATAATTTCCAGGTTAAAAAAAAAGTTATACCGGTCAATTAAATTCAAAGCTTAAGTTTTTGAAGCTGAAAATTTGGTTATTCAAAGTTTTAAAGACTAAATTGCAAATTAAAGCAATCGAAGTGGAAGTTTTCTGATCACTGAGCGTTCTGAATATTTAATTAAAACCCTTAAAACAGCGATTTCGAACTCAAACGTTCATTAATATATGTAAGAATGACCAGCCTTATAGAAACTTTTTATAAATAAAGCATTTGAAATTGTACGATATGGATTCAGAAGCCTTTAACTTTTGCTTAATTTACAATTATGCCATGTGAAATTCAAATATGAAAAATATACATTCTTAATCTTGTTACGATTTGATTCGAATGAGTGAAAATGCAGACTTTCAAAAAAAGCATTTTAAATGCAGGTTTCTAAACTGCTTATATTTAAGTTTAATAATTTCTTAATGTTAGCATTTAAACTGAAAGTTTAAAAAAATTCTTAAATTAACAAGTAAACTCTTATTCTTTGATATGCTAAAATGTCGAATAACGTCCATACGGTTACATAAGATTTGATAGAGTTATGAGAATGACAACTGGATATAAAGACCAAAAATAAACTTTTTTCAGACTGTTAAATAAAAAATTTTACTAAAATTACAGAAATATGTGGCGTTTAATAATAATGTTTTAGGAAGGAGAGAATATAAGAAATGTCTGTGCTTATGGAAGGAAAAACATTTGTTGTGATGAATTCCGCACGCATTCAATTTAATTTTGAACCTAATAACACCTAAATGAATCTAATATTAATCAATTAATAATTTCAAACCTTTGAAATAAAAATATTTGCAAATCAAATTATTTGAAATATTCAAATTGTAATAGTTTAAATATTTAAAACTAGAATTTTCAAGAATTTTAAATCAAACTTATTTATAAATTCAAAATTGTTATTTTGCAAGAAACTAAAAACGATTGGATAAGTTTTCTACTAAAAATTTAAAAAGTTACCTATAATTTATTTAGACTGAGTTTCAAAATATTGGCGCCATCCTACCTTCTGTAATGTTTCCAATCGTTTTCAATTGGGTATCTATTATTCTGAGTTAGGGGTAGTTTTTCACTACAGCATTTTGATTTTGCCTTCCCAGTGGGCACAAAACTATGAAAATCCCAAGAACGTCCTTGGGACGCTGCTAGGACGTTCTATATAAGGCCAATCAACGTCTCTAAGACGTCCAATGTCCTAAAGATGACCTAAAGACGTCTTAAAGATATGGACGTTCTCGGGACATCTTTCGTACTGACATTAGACGTTTTAAGAACATCCCTAGGATGACTAAAAGACATGTTATACAAGACGTCTTACGGATGTCCCAAATACGTCTCTACGACATCCTTAATTTTTTTCCTACTGGGTTAATTATTTACAAGCGGTTTTTCACTCTGTCAAACAAATTTCAACAATATGAATTTAAAGAAAGCAAACAAACATTTCACAATAATATACCCGCTAAATGAATGAATGAATGAATTTTACATTTTGTTAATCCATATACTCTTAACTTTTTATTCGGTATACCGCCTAAACATTATATTTGTTTGCACTTAAAAATTTGGTTAAATTACTAAAAATTTTATATCTAACCAATAACAACATGCGCGTCATGTGTGTTACAAACGAAAACTGCAGAGGTCGTATTGCAGGCAAGGGCATTTACTCAATTCAATCCGATTGGGAACGATTGACACAATTAGTAACAATTTAAACCGATTCAACTTTTGATTAATCTTAATCGTTACTAATCGTGTCCAATCGATTATTTCTAGGAGGACGGGTTCAATTTTAGATGAACTTTGCCAATCAATATAATTAGCATCCGCCGATTTCTATTGTACGCGAGAAATCATCTATTTTTAGTCTCTTCTGAAAAAAGTAATGGTAAGTATTTTTTCTAATTTTTGCCTGATCAATTTTTTATTTTCCCTGACCGTTGATGTTCGATGAGAAAAATTTCAATTTTGCAAGATTTTAAGCTTAGAAACTTCTAAGACGGAAATATTATACATCAATTAATAATCCATAACATTAATAGTATTAATTATACACATACATATACACACAACTATTCCATTTCTTGTATAAAAAATAAAATACCAATTATACCTAATTACTTCCACTCTGTATTTTCAACAACACAGTTGAATTTCCGACCGAAAAGATGACTTTTTAACAAAATAGTTTAATTTTCAAACTAATAGTCGAATTTCCCATAAAAACATTAAATTTCAACCAAAAACAGTTGCATTTTAACCAGATAACTGCATTGTTTAGAAGACATTTGAATTTTTAGAGCAAAAAAATGCATTTTCAGTTTAAAAGGACAAATTTTTACTAAACTAGACGTATGTTCACCAAAACAGTTGAATTTTCGACCAAAAGAAATTACTTTTTAACGAAATATTTGAGAAATACCTGAATTAATTTGTTAAAAAACGAATTTTTAATTAAATAGTAAAATTTCTGATTAAAGAGATGAATTTTCAACTAAACTGATGAATGTGCAACCAAAAGAATGAATTTATAAACAAAGTACTTCAAAATTCAACCAAAGAAGACGAATTATCAATCAAAAAGACTAACTTACTGGAAAAAAGTTTTGTTTTCAACCAAAATTATGAATCTACAAACAGAAACAAAAGTACGTAAACTTTCTATTCACAAGTTTAATTTTCTAACCAAAGGGAAGATTTTTCAACAAATGAAGATTCTTCAATCAAGAAAGAAAAAAAGATAATCGCATCTTCAACCAAAAATGGAAAAGATACATTTTAAGTTACAAAAATAAATTTTAAGCTAAGAAAATCATTTTTTAACAAAGTGCCTTAACATTTATCCAAGAAGTGGAATCTTCGTGGAATTAAGTGAAATCTTCACACAAATGAATAAATCAATTTTCAACTAAAAATGATACTCACATTTTTAGTTCATAAAAGTAATGTGTCAAACAACAAAAATTTGTTTTCAACAAAGTAGTTAACTTTCAATCAGGGAGATGAATTTTCAGTTAATATTCTGAATCTTTTTATGAAACAGTCAAATTTCCAGTTAAAAAAATTCAATATCAGAAAAAAAGGATTTACACTTTGAATAAAAATTAATTGCATTCAACCAATAATATGAATTTTCAAACAAAATAGTAGAGTCTTGAACCAAAGAAGATTTATTTTTAACCGAATAGTTGCATTTTTAACCAAAAAAGATTAAATTTATACGAAAGGAGACAAATTTTTAACCTTGAAATTCGAATTCTCAAGAAAATAGTTGA
Source organism: Belonocnema kinseyi (assembly GCF_010883055.1). Taxonomy (NCBI): domain Eukaryota; kingdom Metazoa; phylum Arthropoda; class Insecta; order Hymenoptera; family Cynipidae; genus Belonocnema; species Belonocnema kinseyi. The sequence continues at coordinate 74,098,952 of NC_046663.1, forward strand.
ATTATCCAACTATAAAGAGGAACGTGAAACCAAAAATTGTATTTCCAACTAAAAAGGATGAATTTCAACTAAATTGTTGAATTTGCAACCTAATACGAGGGTAGTTCAATAAGTCTTAGAATGAAGTATAAAAGCAATTTTTTTTGGGTAATTTTTTTTTTATTTTTCAACATAATCTCCTTGGAGCTCTATACACTTGGTCAATCGCTTTTCAAGTTTTTTTAATCCT
>NC_046663.1:74099280-74109216 GCF_010883055.1 Belonocnema kinseyi
TTTATACAGAATAGGATTTTGCGAATGTTTAAAAAACTGTATTCCTTCTAAACTATGCTTTATATGTTTCAAAACTCGAATTGAAACTCCGACTCACGTTGTTATTTACAATGTAGCTTCAGAATTATTAGAACCAGCAGCTCCAATACTGAAACAACGAAAAGTTAGATTTTGAGGGCCCAAAATCAGTCTAAAGGGAGAAGTGTTACACATTGTACTCTGACCCATCCCTACTCTACTCTACAGCTATATAAAGGCTCGCTCTATTCTTTGAGACAGTCCATATTCTTCAGTCTCATAAGTTACATCTGTAATTTACCATTGAATAAAGTCGCCATACCGAGTGATTCGGTATGACTCATTTTTAAAAAACCAACTTGACTACTTTCGGCATAACAAAGAAGCCAAAGATTGGAATTTACATAATTCCGGCCGATGTATTTTAGGAATTAAGATGAATTTCCTTCCCCGGATACCCGCGCCGGAACGTGCGACTAACACGCTCGTCCAGAAGAATCTAAGCTCGTGTTATCTCGATTGCTGACGTCACAGTCAACTAAATAAAATTTTGTCCTCTAGAGAACAAAGTAATGTCATGCGCATCCCCAATCTGCCCCAATCTACCCTATCGATTTCTTTCAACGTTCAGCAAAATTTTATTCAATAATTCAGTGGGCAAACATTTTTATTATAGTTTTATAATCATTATAATTATTTTTCAAGGCTTTAAATGGTACCTGTTTGTCTTAATAAAATACTTATAATAGTGACAGACGTAGTGGACCAATTAAAAATAGAGTGCGATAAGATGTTCATGTAATAATTTAAATGACTATGCGTAAAAACATAAATGTGAATAAAAGAGTAGACATAGAATTACGCATTCATGAATTACATAGTACCATTTACTTATGAATTTCAGGGTTATATTTTTATATCCTGGACCATTACTATAATTAATTCAACATCACCTTCAGTAACACACATTTCAGGATCTTTCACGAGAATCTGAGTAAATATTTTCTGTCTCGAGGTATGGAAAGTCTGAAAATGTTCAACTGTTCCTAAAAGTTTGGCTGGTTTTTATACCGGACCAACAGAAGCCAGATTGTCGTTTCCGTTTAGATATCTTTATCCTATTTCCATACCGTGTCCAATGAAACCATTACTCTCTGGTACTAATATTTTGCTCGCTTTGGCAGCTGATGGCGTTTCAATTAATTTTATAACGAATATTATTGCGAAAACTCTCTTATACAACACCATTTTTGACTATTCCAGACTTTGAACTTCTTTTAAAGGCTAATGGAAACCAAATTTTTTCGCGCATCAACAAGGATATGATCATTTGAAGATTGTAAAAATCTTTTATACAGCCTTGACTATTAAACCTTGCCTACATGGAAAAAAAATTCTTGAGGCGAACGAGTGAATCGAGAATATATTAAAGTCAAAGAAAGGGTCCGCTTAGATTAGGTAAAACGTTTAGTTAGAAGAGTTAAACATTTAGTTACTTTATGTAAATTGTTCTCGTAAATCAGTTATTTGGATAAAATTGCTAAGTTCGAGAGTTTATTATTTTCGACAGATTATGTATAATTGTATTATTTTTAGATTAGAAAAAAAATTTAGTTGTTATAGAAATGTATTAACTTACAGAAGCCAATCTTTCGTCTCGTATCGCGAAAGTGAATTTCCCTGAAATCCATGTAATGCATCTGGAGGTCAAGTTTGTTGTTTTTATCGCTTAGTTATCGCCTACGATCGAAACGAATGTAAATTATTATTACCATATCAGGAACTCTATTTGATATTAACATTCGCGCACATTTTAAGAGGTAAAAAGTGTTTAATTGTCCAAAATAAATGTGAACTGTCACTGCTCCTGATTAGGCCGTCGCTATTTTATTTCGCTGCTCCCATAATGCACCGGCGCTCTTCGGATAATTCCTTCAGACACCTATTCTTAATATCCCTATTATAGCTGTACTTATTAGAGGTTTGACTATAGGATATTTCCGATATATGGAAAATGGTCAAGGATATTCATTTTCGATGATCCAGGAATCTTGCTAAATTCCATCGTTCATTTTCAGCTAAATGTTTAACTATAATAAGGAATAATATCCCTGTCACAGCTCAATTTTTTTACCGTTTATCAATGCTTAAACAATAAAGTTAATAACACGCATATAAAAATCTATAAAGAAGCGATATTAAGATGTTGGAAATTATAGTAGTTTAATTTGCCACCCTATTCACCAACAGAATTTCAAGATTAATAAGTTTGTCTCCTTTATTCTGGTAGAAAATCTGAATTAAGTTGGGTTAACAATGACCATACAGCATTACAAGTGGAAAGATATTCAACTATCCAGAATAGTGAGGATTTTACTGCTATTGGAAAAGCAGAAGTCAGGGGGTCCTTTCCGTTTACCTCTTTCTCGTATTACCGTGCCGTGTGCATTGCAACCGTTACCCTCAAGTATTATTTTGTTGCTGCCTCTGGCAGCTGATGATATTACAATCTATTTTACAATGAATTTTAAAGCGAAAATCCTGTTACAGGAAATTATTTTTTGCGTATGTCCAACTTTGAACTTGTTTTGAAGGATAGTTGAAGCTGTTATCGCGAATTAAGGAGGAACAATAAAGATTGATGGTTCTCAAAACCTTTTTTACAGCCTACTCTAAACCTTGCTTCCCAATGTTTAAACAAAGTCGATTAGACGCATATAAAAATCTATAAAGAAGCGATGACAAGAGGTTGGAAATCAGTTTTGTGCTCACGTTGTGCTCCAACATAATCTCAGGCTTGATGAGTTTGTCTCCTTCATTTTTGTAGAAAGTTTAATTAATTTGGGTCAATAATGACCGTATAGTATGACGTATTTACGAATTCCAAAATGCCATTCACTGATGAATTTCAGGGTAACATTTATAAATCCTAGATCATTACTAATTACTTCAACACGACTTTCAGTAACATGCATTGCAACATTTTCGATACGAATCAGGGTAATTGTTTCCTGTATCTATGTATGTAAAGTATGCACATGTTAAACTCTCTCTAATAATCTGAACTTTTTTGATAATATTGTATTTATAGAAGCAAAATGGTAGTTTTCGTTTGGATTTTTTTCCTAGTATCGTGTCTTATCCATGGGATGTTTGACCCTCTGGTACTATTCAGAAAGCTGATGATGCTGCAACTAATTTTATAATAAGTATTAATGCCAGAATCCTCTTATAGGATGACATTGATGTGTCAGACTACCATAGTGTTTTAGGTAAAATGAACAGGTGTTATGTTTTGAAAGTCTTTTAAAACTTCGTTATAAAACCAAATGTTTTCGCGAATCAAGAAAGGACAATCTAAACAATGTAGAAAGACTTACGTTAGTAAGCAGAGGCGGCGGAAAGTGGGCCAGAGTCACAAAAGTTGAAAAAAGTTAACTTATTGAATATAGCGGGAAACCTTTTTGTCTTTCCTGAAAGTAAAAAATGACTTAACAATTGCAGAAAGGAGCTAGAGGGGGTAAGCATGCAAATTACCCTGAGGTTTAAGTTTCTTTTTCACTTTCACAGTGTCATTTTATAATTTTTCATAAAACATTATTTAATTTATAATTTAAAAATAAAAATGTTTTTTCTTCCAAGATTTGCACAAATAAAGCTTCAAATAAAGGAGCTAAAAATGACCATTGTATCACGCTAGAACGGGGAACGCAAAAAAAGTCATCTTTCTCGAAAACTAATAAACATATTTTGATTATTGAAATATATGTGATTGTAACCCATAAGTGTAGCTAGAAATTTTTTTTAAATTAAAAAAATAAAATATAGGGGTAACAACTTATTTTCAATTTCCATAATTTTGTTGTGGTAATGTTTTAGAGATACACCTATAGTTTTGCAGGAAAAAATACTTATATTGTCTATTTCAACATATATTTTACCCAAATTTTTGTTAGATGTAATTTACAGCTTAAGAACAAAAATCTGGCGCAGTGTGCCGCGCGTGCATTGCGTATAGCAAATAACATTGCCCCAAGGCTTGGAACATCATAGATCGATATAAATTGTATCCACTGATATGATATTGCATTACATATTTTAATCAGAATCGCCTGCAGTTAGTCTATAAAAATTAGTTTCCAGAGTCCACCACGAAGAGTTTGCAGTACGTTTTTGAAACCCATTTGGGGTGCTTAATTTCGGTAAGTCTCCTTGCCTCTCACCATTAGGAGTTCCGTATAACTTTAATCATTATCGCTGTCACATTCAATCGCTGGTATATAGTTACATACTTTTTTTGAACACATCTCTGAGTACTTCTGCAGGTTTAAAATTTTTGGACAAATACGGACAAATGACGGACCCAGAAAGTATTTTCTCAATTTTCAACTTTTTTATTCCTTAGGGAGTGAAAAGTGACGTCATTAGTGAATAATGAAAATTACACATTTTTAGCTTTCATTTTACGATTAGCAGCCCTCTCACCGTAAGAACTCTAAGGAAATTTTGGTTGCAGATAATAGAATTTTGCGGTAATTTATGGAAAGTTAAATATTATCATTAATTAGTAACAATGTCCGGAAATTTTTAAATTGAATTTTGGATAATTGATCTATAGTTACCCTAAATTATCTGTAATAGTATCATACATTACCAAAAAATTTCAGAAATTTTCGGAAATTTATAAAAAAATTTAAACTTGTATTTTTGATAATTTTTGGTAATTTATCATATTTACTATAAATATGAAAGATCTAAATCCTTATTACCTTATTTCGGTCTTACGGTCCAATTTGATGCAAACAAAAAACGATTGTAGTTGTTAAAAAATCGTTATATTTTCAACGTTTTGGCTCTCACTGCCGGCCTTCATCAGGAAAAAATTCCATCTCTAAAATACAAAGTGTTTTTCTTTTATATACAATCAATTGAAAACTATATTATAATAAACAAATAGAAACGTAACCTATTTTTGTTATTACCTGTTAATTCAATACGTAGTAAAAAGTGGCATTTAATTGTCAAAAAAACTTTCGAACAGTTAATGTTCAATGATTTAAAACTGGTTAAAAACATATTAGTCATTTTTGAAATATAGTACCTCTATAAGAAAGGTTGCAAAAACGATAAAAATATTACATTTCTTTATATTTAATTAGGACAGCATATGAATATGAGGAAACAAAACAAGCCACTGAACTGGACATTGACATTTACATTAATTCTAACAGAAAATACAAATGGACGATAATGAACAGGTCGAATTTTTAACTAACCACAGATGAAAAATAGCGCGCTAAAGCTCGAAGCATTTAAAATTATGAATTTAATTTTGTTAATGAAATTTTTCTCAAATTGAAATATTAAGTATAATTTAAAATTCATTGATACAAAATAGTGATCAAAATTCCATGAGTGCTGAGACAAACCAGTGTTTAAATTTGCAACTTCACAATCTCTCTTATGTTCAGCAACTCTAGTTTTTGATCTTCTGTCAGTTTCAACGATGTCAATTTTATTGCAACCAGTGCATTTTATTAAGTATATGACACCTGATAAGTATTCAACCTTTTCTAAATGTTTTTTATTCAAAAGAAAATGATCTAAAACGTGGTTATTTTTAAAATGAACGTTGAAGTTAAATTTCTTCAAAGAACATCTTAGTCTTTCAGAAAGACCTTGAACATAAGTTAATGTAACCTTTTATTCTGTGTTTTTTTGTAGTTTTCTAAACATCTGTTCTGCTTATTATTTTTGTACGAACTATTGTAAATTTCGTGAATTTTCTCTTTTATAATACTTTCTATTAACGGAAGTGGGTACTTATTCTGCAATAACGTAACTTTTAAATTATCTAAATTTTCTTTTCTAAATTTAACATTACTTAATTTTATGCACCTATCTACTAAACCTTTAATTAGGCCAATTTTTTGACTGAACAAGTGGTGAGTATCAATATTTAAATGCCGCCCAGACCACGGCGGTTTCTAATAATAATTAGTTATCAAATCACCTTCTGACGTTTTTATAATCATCAAATCTAAAAAATTGAAAGAATTATTATTTTCAATTTCGTAAGTGAACTGTATAGAATTATCAATGCTGTTGAAAATGTTTACTACATCTAAAATTGTGTTGGTTGGTATAGTTAAGAAAATATCATCCATATATCGTTTATAAAGAAGTGGTGTAAAATTTAATTTCTCTAATGCTCTCTTCTCTAAATCTTCAATAACTAAGTTTGAAACAATGGGCGATAATGGAGAATCCATCGGGCAACCTGACAGTGGTTTGTAAAATATATTGTTGAATGAAAACACTGTATTATTAAAAACAGCACTAGTTGCTACTAAAATTATTTTTTTCTGATATTTTAACTAAGTTACGATGTGAATTTAATTTTTCTTCTATGCACTCTAAAACCAAATCTAACGGGATATTTTCAAACATAGAAACAACATCTAGAGAAACTAAAGAGTGTTTTTTCGGATTTTATATTTTCTAATTTATCTTTAGATTCCGAACTATTTTTTACAAATGCATTAGTGTTTTCTGAAATTGGTTTCAAAATGTTAGACAAGACATTAGCCAAATTATACGTTGGAGAACCAACAGTTGAAACCATTATTCTCCAACTTAAATCTGGTTCGTGCACTTTTGGCAAAGCATAAGCTTTGGCAACAATACACTACTGTGTGTTTTTAATCTATAGGCCAATTTTTATTGATGTATCCTTTTTTCCGCAAATTTGTAGACATTTTTAAATTTAATCTTGGGTCATTTATCTTAAGTTATTATAAGTCACCAGTAATATTATTATAGATTACCAAAATAAGATTAATAAACTACCATAAATTTATGTTGAGTTATCATATTTACCTGTAAAATTACCATAAAAAACTGAAAATTTACATAAATATCCGGAAATTTGAAGACCTTTTTAAACCATAAATTACCCTTAAAATTACTGTAAATCATGCTTCCTTTATTCGAAATCTAATGTGGGCTTAAAATCATGACTGTATTTCAAAAAAAAAAAACGTCTGAAATCATCCATTTATGCATAATATATTATTTTAAGAAACTGCAACTAGTAACAATTACAAGTAATGTAATTGTCACTATTGACCTTTTTTCGCGAAGTAACGTAACTGTAACTAGTTACTCAAAAAAGTAACTTACCCAACACTGGCTCTATTCTTCATTATCAAGATAAAAATGAGATGAGGGTATACAAAAAGTCGGTCTGAAGTGCTTTAATCCATTCCATTTATTGTGCCGCTTCTGATATTCAAGTTTAACCGGTTCAGTCTGTGAGATCGACGCCTACCCACGTGACTATTTAACAATTACCGTCGAATCCCAATAAGTTACATGGCCCGCCACCCTCACGAAGATTCAATATTCAGTTCAAGCTCGGAGTTCAACATGGAAGGTAAATTACTGGACAAATGCGGTTCATATAAATATGCATAAGATATTGTGCTGCGCTCATTTTCGCCTCTCTAAAAACTGCAAGGTAATGCGACCTGCGGTCAAGCTCAGATCGTACTTTTACGATATGATTAACGCGGACTTTTTTTTATCGAGTGTTGGAACCAGAATTGGAACGATCGGAGTAACCACGCACGTACATTAGGCTTAACGAACACGAGATTTGCCAGCTTAAGTTATTATCTGCAACTAACAGTAGCAGCGATTTTTCAATTTCTCAAATTTTCAACTTTGGAACTTCAGTCTGAAAATCCAAGACTTGAATTCCCCTATGTGAGAAAGCGTTGGGAGCTTTTTTCGTATCCTCCGAAAAAGTAGACTGAACTTCTGCAGAATTTATTGCAGCCAACTTATGGAATCCACTCGAATTTAAAAATACAAATAATTCCCTAAAGTTCCGGGTGAATATGCAAAAATGAGTATACTAAGATTACAAACACTTATCATTTATAGACTCATTTTTATATATAATTTACAAATAGTTTTTTTCTTTACCCGGATTATCAAAATCGTCAGTAGATCTCCATAAGTTAAAGATTGGTCTACGTCTTCCAACGCTCTCTTTTATCTATTTTTCCCCAAGGTTCCCGTTCACACTCGTGCGAATAATTGTCAAAGCGAACGAATATACACATTCGACTCGAATATTCGAAGGTTTTGTCATTTTTTTTTTCATTGATGTTGGATGTCTGGAAATAAGACTTTCGGATACTCGGACGATTTCGAGCAAGCCGAACTTTCGACTATATTTTTATACACAGAAACAAAAAGTTTAGTTTTTGTTACATAATGTTTTTGCAAAACCTTAATTTAAGCCCGCTTTCAGACTTAAATATAGATTTCATCCGACTTCTTTGTCTTAAAAGAAGACCTTCTTCTCTTAAAACAAGACCGTTGTTCCACCTTTAAAACTTTTTTCTGTGTAGACCTACTCGTTCTATTTGTTACCGCGCGTGCACAAAGTTGCAACAGTTTGAGTATCTCATGAAGAGTTGTGAGTACTCGTGTGTGAATGAAGATGATTATTGACGAATATAGAATCTGTCTTGACTGTTTGACTTTCTGTGTGTCTCATTGTATGTGGAAATGCATGCGAAGTGTGCAGGGTGCGTCGGACGTAGGTTGGATCCGAGGGGTAGGCAACTTCGAATTTTAATGTAAATCAATTACATAAACGAATTTAAAATTTCAAATTACAGGATTTCAAATCGCACGTAGATTAAAATAACATATCTTTAATAAAAATAAATAGGAGAGATGAAACGAAACAATTGACATTTTAGAATTCCACATTTGACAATCTCAATATTATGGCCTTCAAAATCAAAAGATTTTAGAACTAGACTTTCAAATCTAAGGCCTCACAGTCCCTATCAGATCAAATATAGGGACCAACAAGTACTTTTTATTACGCTCATAGGGTACTTTTTTCGCGCTTAAAAGTTAACAAATTCAGGGTAAATTCATAGGACTTCAAAACAGTCAAAATTAAATTCAAATGAATAGGAAAAAAAATTTTGAAAATAAAAAAATTGTATTGATTTCCATAAAATTGAAATATTAATTTAAAGGAATTTAAGGTGAACGAGAAGAAGTCGATAAAATCCATAAAAATTCAAGGAAAAAAATCTAAATGAATTAAAAACAATTTGAAAATATGACAAAGCTTTATTGAATTCAGATAATTTGACCATTTTAGAAATAAATAATATGGAACAGCTTAAAAAAATTTCAGGGAATTCTAAAGAATTTGATAAGAGTAAAGACTTCACGATGAATTAAGCAAAAATATTTTTAAAATACATTGGATTGAGTAAAATTGAGTAAATTTAGAAGAATTCAAAATAATTTAAATAATTTAGGATAAATTTATAAGAATTCAGGGCGAATTCAAAATGAATTGCAACAAAAAATTGAAAATCTCTTAAAAACTTTGAAACTTTACGAAATCATTGACTGTTTGTAAATAAATTCTTTGGAATCCACTAAAAAATTTTAATCCTATACAATCCCTCAAAATGAGTGAAATTCTGGGAAATCCCTTGAAATTGTTTAAAGCATTTGGAAATTTTTTGGAATTTTTTTGGAATTTTTTAAAATGCCTAAAAATAGAGCAAATCCATTAAAATCCCATTAAATTACTAAAGTGAAATTAAATCACTTCCTGTAGGAAAATTCTTCAGAATCCTCTATGTAAAATCGTTTGATATATTCCGAAGTTTTAAACACTTCTTTCTCCTAAAGTATTTCAACCGCTTGGAAGACCCTTAAAATTAATAATTTTTTTTTCAATCCTTCGAAACTTTCAAAATTCCCTAAAATAGTTGAAATCTTTTAAAATCCCTTGAAACGTTTAAAAGCTCTTGAAAATATCTTAGAATTTTAAAAATACCCTAAAATCTTAAAAATCCCTTCAGATTATTA
>NC_046663.1:74109316-74111828 GCF_010883055.1 Belonocnema kinseyi
ATAATTATAAAACGAAAAATGATTTAAATTCGTAATCGAGTACACTGAGTCCATATGTACACACAATACCTTTCGAGATTCATTCTGCGTAGGGCGAGGGGAACTCCACGTCAAACTCATTAAAATCAAATATTAGTTTCAGGGATTTTTTAAAACTTGCACAGTTAATACCTGTGAAAAGAGAAATTTAATTGTAAAATATTATTGTATCCAAATTTATTCCTAAAAAACTATCGCATTTATTATCGCTTTAACATAAAAATGTGCGAATTCAATGCGATAACTATTTCGACGTGAATAAAACATTTAGTTCCAACTTAAGTGAACAAATACTGAATCAATTCGGTAAATGATCAACCGTCGTTAATTGTAATTCAGCTCTCAGTTAAATTGTGAGTTTAATTCACTCACAATTTATTTGGATTAACTTGAATTCTCTTTTATTCAGTTGAATTTATTTTAGTCTCATTCAGTTTGAATTACTCCGGTTGGACTAGGTCAAATTCTGTTGATTTAATTTAAATTCTACCGCATTTAATCCAATACCCATCAATCTGCCGCATAAACACGAATTCTTTTGAAACAATATAATTTTAGTTCAATAAAATTTAATTGTGAAATTGAGTCCAAAATGTTGGTTAGTTAAATTTAATGTTCTACAGGTAATCATTTGTGCAAATTAAAAAAATGTTGATATTTATATTTAATTTTTGTGAGTTTGGCATAGAATTCCCCAAAAAGGAAACCTCTATCTTTTTTCGAGTGATCGAGCCTTTTAGATAAATCTAGGTCGCAGAACAGGGCTCACCCCTACGGCAGTTATTGAATGATATGACTTACAGTTTCAGTCACAAAGACTAGGTCAAATAGATCCCAACAAAACCTTTATCGAACTCAACTCTAGTCCTTTACTTCCATCTGTGTACTGACTGACCATATAGAGGCTAACCCTTTGTACAGTTTATAGGATTTCTGGAAATTGAAGAAAAAAAATGACATAAAAGCTTTCTGTCAGTCAGTTACTTTTCATGTCAGTCAAAACCTGTGGAAAATGGTGAGCCCTGTCCTAGACTCTTAGAGGAAGGAACCGCTCGCTTTTCTCGAGGATTCTCGATCAATTAATCAAGACACTGCGATAACATACAACATCATACCAACACACGTAAGCGTAGTTCACTAGAGCTGAGATACACGAGTGTTTTTTGAAACGCTCGACTCGGTCCGAATCGTTCTCCTAGTCCTTAGTTCCTCTTCCATTGGAGATTTTAGGGGTTGCTTTCCCAGCGTGCAAACTGTTTGCGTTTGGTGTCGAGAGAAGGTGAGAGCAGCGATCTGAGCGAGTCGCTCGGAGGGGAGTCACCAAAGTACAACAGGGTCAGAGGCGACTGCAAGTGTGTGTGTTTGATGATCTCTCGCTCAGGCAGCGGCCAGAGTTCCTGGAATGCAATTCCTTTGACTACGTTGCCGAGATAGTCATGATAATATTGAGAGGGGACGAGATTTGGTCCTACGACCTAGCTAGACCAAGCTATGAATCTCCCAATTTACCTGTAGCGAGAGAGCTTCGTCTCAGGATTCACTCTGTTTGTTTTTTCGACCAGTGAGCGAGCCGACGAGGGACTTCAGAGTGGCGCCCAATCCTCGACCGTTAGGGGTGTTCAGGCTTCTGGCGTTCCGGAAACCTTGGGGGTGGGCATCGAGACACTTCTGATACCTCAACTGAAAAGGAAATTTAGCTATTGTTAACAAATGGTTCTGCAAGATTTCAATTTCATTTGGAAGAGATTCAGGCTGGTCACAAAATTTCATTTTCAAATTTCCCTGACTTCTCCCAGAATTTTTCCTGGCCAATTTTTCTATTTCTCTGACGACTAGTATTTGAAGACAAGAATTTTAGTCTTGTAACATTTAATTTTCAATTCAAAAGGAAACTTTTTTAACAAAACAATTGCATTTTCGATCTGAAAAGATGATTTTTTTGACAAAAAGTTTAATTTTCAAGAAAGAGATTACACTTTAAACAAAATATTTAAATTTGAAAACAAACTGTGGAATTTTCAACCTAAAAACAATGAATTTGGAACTAAATAATCAATTGAAGCTTCAGCTGAAATACGTTAAATCAACACGTATTTGGTATCCATGGAGTTCTATGTACGAGGGTAGTTCAATAAGTCCTTAGAATGACCAACAGATGGCGCGCGAATCGCTCCAAATAATCTGTTTTCAGTCAGCACCACTCCCGACTAGATATATGGTGCAGTCACAGTCCACATCTTCTGAGTTTACGTGTTTTTATAACTAATTGAAAAAAAAAATTGTTCGTTAAGAAAAATGGAAAAAAATGAGTTCAGAGCGGTAATCAATCATTTTCATTTAAAGGGTTTAACTCCATATGAGATAAAAAATAAATTGGACTCAGTTCATGGCATATCTGCCCCTGCCTTAGCAACGGTTTATAACTGGGTAAATTAATTTAAGCGTGGTCGTACATCAATAAGTGACGAACCAC
>NC_046663.1:74111928-74123829 GCF_010883055.1 Belonocnema kinseyi
TCCGAGAACGCACTTTTCTGAAGGATTAAAAAAACTTGAAAAGCGATTGACCAAGTGTATAGAGCTCCAAGGAGATTATGTTGAAAAATAAAAAAAAATTTATTAAAAAAAAATTGTTTTTATACTTCATTCTAAGGACTTATTGAACTACCCTCGTATATAAGTTTTTCTTTTAACTGTTTCTCTGTTCCGCGGAAGGGCGGTGATCGAAAATTCGAAACTTGAATGGGGAAAGAAATGCCAAAATAGTCGAGGTTATAGACTTCGAAAATGTACCTTTCTAAGTCTAAGATTGAAGTTTTTTTTAACAAAGGTAAAAAAAGAACATTCAATTTATTAGAATAGCACGCATTAAAGAATAAAATGGCTAGCCAGGCTGGAGTAAAATGTCGAGAATCGGTAATATCAGATATAATATTAAAAAATAATAAAATAAATAAATGAGTGATAAATAATGATCAGGGATTGTATTAAAAAATACTGTTCAAATTATTTTTATAATAAACTAAAAATAAAACTTTAAATTACAATTACACAAATAATTAAGTGTTTTTCTTTCATTCCTTTCAATGAAAAGACGATAAATTATATTTGTATTTTTAAAAATATATGCAGGAACTAATTTGTGATGATCTAATAATTATTTTTGTTTTTATTAATTGAAATTTGTCGAATTAAATTTTGAAATTTTTTGTCAACACTCTTATAAGAATGTAATTTTCTATTCTTATCCTTAAAAATTCTAAATAAGATTTTGAGGTAGATGCGAAATCAATGGAAATAAATAACCTCGACTATTTTGATGTTGTATTCCGAAATCAATTTTTAAATTTTCGATCGCAGCGCTTCCGCGGAATAGAGAAACAGTTAAAATAGAAACTCATATACATAGAAGTGTATGGAAACAAAATATGTGTTGATACAACGTTATTTCAGCCGAGGCTTCAATTCTTTAAACAAAGGAGATTAAATGTCAACCAAAAACAGTTAAACTTTAAATCCGAAAAGTTGAATCAGTTAATATTTTTATCAGAAATAAATTTTCAACTGAAATGATTAATGTGCAATCGAAAAATAATAATTTTTAATAAATAAGTTAAACTTTTGACTAAGAAAGACAAATTTGAAAATCAAACAGATGAATTTTCTACAGAAAAGTTGAACTTTCAACCCGCAAATATTAATTTTCTGACAAGAAGACGAATTTAAAATAAAATACTTTAGTTTCCAACTCAAGAGATAAACTTTCAATTAAGATTATGAATGTATCCAAATTATTGAACTTTCAAGCCAAAAGACGAATTTTCTGCAGAGGAATTACTTCCACCAGACAATTAAATTTTAAGGCAAAAAGATGAACTTCTAACGAATAATAGTCGATATTTGAACAAAAAGGTTTCAATTTTAAATTTAAAAGAAGCGAATACAGCAAAAAATATAAATTTGTAAAACAATGTACTCGAATCCTTAATCAAATAACATATTAATCTTCAACCAAACAGTTGCATTTTTAACCAAAACAGATGAAAAGTCTACCTTCCAAAAGTGGTGCATTTTAAACAGATAAGACGAATTGAAAAAAACTTTTGAATTTTGAATCAAAAAGATTGTAGTTTAATTTATAACATAAAAAGGAATTTTCAATAAAACAGTTGAATTTTCAACAAAAAAGAACGGTTTTGGAATAAAATTGTTGAATTTGCAACCAAATAATAAAAGTCTGAACAAAAAATATAATCAAAAGGAGGAAGTAACTGAAAAAACAGAAATGGAAAAATAAATAAAACAAAATTAATTACTAACGGGAATATTAAATATTAAATATCAGAGTAGCTGTAAACTTCATTTTCAAAACCACCTAACTTTTCGCTGACTTGTATTATTTTTTTAAATAGAATATTCTATAACCGAAATGAAACACAAATTTCGAATATCAGACCATTGCCAGTTAATTAATGTGCCTCTTATATAAATTTCTTGTCATTTGCCAGGTTTTATTCTTTAAATCACTGACTCTCTAACCGACACAATGCCTTTATTTTTTCCCAATTTGCAGGCTTTCCGTGTCATATGACCAGCCTAAGATTGCCTAGATTTGATTTTCTGAGACCAAAAGTGCAGTAAACCTCTTCCGGAGCAAAATAAATCAAAAACTTGTATTTTTATAACATTCTTACCTTGCAAGCAGCTTCGATTGTTTTGCAGAGAGCTCCACTGCTTGGCTCGCAGTTAAAGATATGCGCGATGAAAGTGTCCTGAGCTGTGTGCATAATAAAAGCACATTGTTTCACGTTTTGTCCAATTCCCAGGAAGGACAAGTAGCGAACTCGACATTCTGTGATCAGCTTGTCATCCTGTTATCAATTCAAAATCGATCAAATATTGGTATTTAAAATGTAATATAATATCGGTTTTATTGCCGAATAAAAAATTGCTATCTCAATTTATTTTAGGAGTAAAAGTTAAACATTTGATTTGGATTCATACTCCTCTGAGAAATAGGTAATTACCAAACTTGTAATATGCTGAAGTAAGAAGATGCGCATTCAAACAATTATAGCGGAAAACATTTTTTAAACAATCCACGTACGAAATTCGTAGCGCATCCAGTTTTTAATAGGAAACTCTTGGCTCAATTCCTGCTGCCGACATTTGTTTCCTATTTCGTTTTTTGTTCGAACTCTTTTTTTTATTGCAACTGACTACTATTTTTTTTAATCTAGCCAAAATAAGGTAAATACACCAGTAATCGACACCTTAAGCCAAATTGGAAACTAAAAATGCTTATAATTGCATTTAAAACAAAATTCTTATTCGCACAAAGGGCTTAACCGATTAAAGCAGTTATAGAAAAACTCAATTTTGATTACTTGTCATGATATTCGATTGGAATAAATTTTTATTCGCGATCAAAATTTAAATTATGCAAAGGCGTTAGTTATCGTCAGACATGTAAAAAGTATTAAAACGAGAAAAAATACTAATTTGATAAAAGGATATTTAAGCTTACCTAAAATCACAATTAACATTACACGCGGCAAAAGCCAGTCTTGCTATGAGAAAAATACTGGGACATCTGACGATAACCAATACAGTGACGACTACCGGTTTATCTAACTTATTTTTATTTAAAAAATGGGGGTTTTCAAACTGTATTATTTCCGAAGTGAATATCTCAAGACTAAGTCAGTTACGCGACATCCTTGAAAAATTCTGATTCCTTATACAATTTTGTTAATACATCACTTATTGCTATAATTTTTAAATATTAATATTATATTAAAAATAAAGAACTGAATACTGTGGCTTGATTTAAATAAATTGAATAGAACATTTTAATAAAAACATAATTTGAATGAAACAAAAAAAAATATCGGCAATAGGAATCGAGTCTAAAATATCCGGTTTGAAACTTGGGACATTATCACCTAATCTATAACTGGGAGTTGAGAATATTAATATGCAGGCTTTACTTACATTTGGCGTTAATATAGATATCATACTCGGCGCAACAGCCACATTGACATTTCGCCACTGGCTCAAGGGAGTATTAGTAACGGTGTGGTCTATCGCGTTATTTAACACTTCCATGCCAGTGGCCTGTGTGACCTGCATCGATCCAAGATATTGCGCCCGTAGCACTTTCTTAGGTTCCTCCATTGGTGTTGGAAACGATTGCGCTAAAATAGTTATAAAAAATAGAACAATAAAAAAACCAAATAATAAAAAATAGGGCTTAAGTCCTAAAGAAAACTAGATATCATTTGATATTAGGTTTTTTTTAGGTATCTCAAATAATAATCTAGTCAATAAATAAGCGGCTTTGATCGTGCAAAGCTGATGATCCGGACCAAATAACCAGTACTAAAATAATTCTACATGTGGGCTTGGCCACTGCGAAATAATTTTATAATGAATTCAGAAATCACAGTTGTTTAGGAATTATATTTGAGGGAAAAAAGCGGAAAAATTGTTCGAAAACCGGGGATTTTTTCTTTTAAAATAACAGCGTTATAAATAAAAATTAATAAATGTAAAGCTTACGTAAGAAACAAATAATTTGATTAAGCAAGAAAACTCGAGCGCGATGATTTTCTGTCTCACGTAAATTTAAAATTTAAATATTAAATTAATAGTTATACAGAGTTTTCGTGTTTTGTAGTGATCATTATCTTAAATGATAAAAAAGAATACCCAGGGCAATATTTTTGATAACTAATAAGAACTAACAACAAAAAACTAACTAATAAAAATATTTTAGTACTGACAATCAGAGTTTCCTTTTTTTTAATATCAACTTTACGCGGAAAACAATAGTTTGATCTAAAGTTGGTCAAAATTGTAAGTTTAGCTTTATAAATATTCTTTTCAACCTAATTTTTTTTTGTTCAAAAAAATAAATTTTGAGTGGAAGACGTCAGCATAACCTAAAATTGTTCAACGATTGTAAATGTTTTTTGAAATCTGAACCTACTTCCAGGAAAAAACGGGCGCATAGCCTAAAAGTGTTAAAAAATATATCATTTTCTTGAAAATCGAATGATTTTTTTATTAAAATTACCGATTTTCTGATTAAAAAAACAACAAAACTAAAAGATCTTCTGATTATTTCAATTAAAAATACCAATTTTCAATGAAAAACACTAAGAAAACACAACAAAAAATTGTTCAAAATTGTACATCTTTGAAATTTAATGATTTTGATCAAACTGGAAGAATTTCGGTTAAAAAAGTTAATGTGATCCTAAATTGTTAAAAAGTTGTGAATCTTCTTTGAAATGTTTCAAATATAATTTTTTAAACCAACAATACCAATTTGCGGCAAACAAAACTACCATGATAAAAATTATTAGAATATTCTAAATTTTGTTTAAAAATGCCAATTTTTAATGTAAAAAACAACTTAACCTAAAATTGTCTAAAACATATGAACTTGCTTTGAAAGCTAATTATTTTTAAACAAAAGTTTTAATTTAACAAGAACCATTGGATTTAAATCTGATGATTTTTAATTAATTAATTAATTTTTAATTTGTTTGAACTTTAACTATTTTCATTTTAAAGTACCAGTTTTTGATGTAAAACGACAATTTAACCTAAAATTGTTAATTAATTACGAACATTTAAAATTGACTAATTTTTGTTAAAGAATATCAATTTTCAGTGTAAAGAAACTATAACAGCCTACAACTTTCACAAATTCTTAGCCTTTTAAAAAAATAATAATTCACAGTGAAAGTATGAAATCAAAGGTATGAAAAAGCTGAAATGCTTCTTAATTTTTATAAGGTCCTTTTATGATTTTTCTTATTAAAAGGAATTATTTGCAGATTTAATTTTCAAATTTTTATATTTAAGATATAAAACAACTTCAAGTAAAAAAAATCATATTAGGTATTCTAAAACAATGACTGCGATATTTTCAGGTCATTCTGAGACAGAAAAAAAATGTATTGCAAATTCAAATGAGATAAGAAAAAAAAATGTATTTTATTTGGGTAAGATTTTTTTCGCTTTTTCGGCAATATTGAATCAGTCATGTTAGATTTTCTTTTTTCTATTTTTTTGCACAAAACGTCGATAATTTTCTTTCTTCTTTGGATTATACTTTATCTAATCTTAAAAGGGGAGGGCGGGGGATATTCTCAAATATCGGCATTATAGTGGATTTTAGAAAGAAAGGGGGAAAGAGAGGAATTGCGGAATTCAACTCAATATAAATATATAAGTTCAGATTTTTTTAAAGGAAATTCAACAAAAAAAAATAAATAAAATTGAGAAAGTGAAATTGTGTAACGGAAATGCACAAGACTTCGAAATGTATACTCACTGACAAGAGCCTGTCCATTTCTATGGAAGCGTCGATGCTCTGTGGGAAGATTCGTTGGTCTCGCGGCCAAATTTGTTCTACCATTGATATCCAAAGGTCTGGCTGGATTTTGATGAAGCTCCCGTTCAATCAAGACCTTTTTGCAAGCATCACGCAGTGTATTGGCGATAGTTAGCGGCGGGATATCACATCGAAACACATGGCACATGTATTTCCGGGTCGATTTGTCTCTCGCTACGTATGCAAAGTCCCTAAAAATAAAAACATTATTGAAAATTTCTCTTTTAAAAATGAAACTTTATGTTTAGGGTGGCCCAAAAGCTTATTTTTAAACTTTCTTGGCTTTTTTCTGACCAATTTTTCTCTTTCCGTGACATTAATCTTGAAAGACCAAAATTTTAATCTTGTGAATTTTTAACATCAAATTTTTTATAAACGGAATGAAACAAACTTCAAGTTTAAATTTAAAAAGTTTTAAATCTATTTATTCATTTCAACCATAAAAGATCACTTTTCTGCTATAAAAGATGAATGTATAATCTAAATGAATGAATTTCCAGCAAAACAGTTGATATTTCAACAACAACCAAAATTTACTTTTAACCCTTGAATGGTAAACTCCAACCCAGCATATGTAAACGGTACACTGGTGCGAATTGGTTTGTTTGCAATGTTCATATTAAATATTTAGTATATTGAAAATATAATGAACAACTAGCATATATCATACATCTTTAACATATATTTTTAATATATGTGCGGATAATCCGCTATAGCTGTGTTTGCGTAAATGCCAACAAAATGAAAAAATTCGGGTGCGAATTCGCACCAGCGTACCGTTTGAGGGTTAAGAAAGTAATTAAATTTTTAACGACATAATTGAATTTTTAAGTCAATTGTTGTCTTTTCAACCTATGAAGCTAAACTTTCAATCAAATGGTGGATTTTTCAAACAAAAAGGATAAAACTATAGTAACAAAAATTTTTTTACCGAATAATTGATTTTTTTAGAGGATAGTTAAATATTCATCAAAAAAAGATGAATTTTCAATCCAGAAGGATAATGTTTCTCTCAAAATATATGAATTTGAAAAAATAAATAAATTTTAAGCAAAATACATAAACAAAAATTAATTCAAAAAATTGCAACAAAATATTAAATTTTCTATCAACATTGTTGAATGGAAACAAATTGTCAAGCGAAGCGCTGCGCCCCTACAAAAAGGGTTTCGCAGCCTGTTATAAATTAATTAATTCGTTCAAACTTCCTTCTGCCATTCCTTTCCCAACTTCCTCCTTCTCTATTTCCCTCTCCTCGCTTCCCCGAATTTCCCTGCACTCCTCCCTTTATTTTAAATAATTTCCCTCCTTTTACTTTCCCTTACAACATTCCCCTAACTTCCCCTACAACCCTACTGGACGGACGGACATCTGACCGAAGCTATAAGGGTTTCCAAGGGTTAAAAAACGCTAGAAATAAATAGAAATAAGAGGATAATAAACTATTAACAAGGAGATTATATCAGGGTACTGCAAACCTTCATCTTCAAAATGAACTAAAATTTCCTGGCCATCATTATACAAAGACCAGAGTCTTATAACATTTTAAAAATAGAAAGTTGAAATTGAAAGTTATTTAAAGTGGCTCTTATAGAAATTCACTGACTTTGACCAGATCTTTTCAAAATCCTTGACCTTTCCCTGACTTATAAAATTCAATGGAAGAATATAAAGTTTAGATCTGAAGATTGCAATAGGAAATTACCTCTCGCTGTTAGTTTCATCCGAAAAGGAAGAGCAGCAGAATAAAACAAAGATCAGAGTTACATTTCTGCGCATCAGAATCTTTAGATATTAGTGTAATGCGTACAATGGTTGCCCCCCCCCCCCCAATGGTTGGCCATTTGCTTTAAATATACACAATTAGTAAATATTTATAAATAAAACTATTAATAAACAGTGTAAGATTGTTGTCAAAATACTGCACACTATTTATTATAAGCTTTAATTGTTAATAATTATCAATATGTGATCATTTGGAAATGTCTAACCATTTTCAAAGTTGGCCAATCACTGTATCCACTACATACAAGTGAATCTCATTTTCTTACTTTCCCTGGTCACGTCCTACTCCCCAAACTTTGAGTGTGCTGAATGGCTGTGTGTTGAGGACTGTGAGATTTTCGGGATCTATGAGTTTAAGAGCACCTTCGCCTAGGTCCATGAAAAGGTCCTTACCCTGAAGAAAAGGTTGCATTTAAGAAATTCTTGTTTTGTTCTAATTTATTCTAGATTTCTTTCTGGAATAAATGAATAAATTGCTGAATGAATGGGAATTTAAACTTACGTCACCCCATCGACCAACAACGTCGAGAAGGTCATTCCTACCTAGGGTCAGATCTACGATACATTTATTAACAGTTTTTCTACTTCTTTCTTCAGTCACATCTTCTTCTGCAACTTCCACCCAACCAAAGGACCGGACTGCAAATCTGATTCGTTTGTCTCTACCTTCAGAATCTGCTCTAGCTGGGTAACTTCTCCTTCTACAAGACAAAGACCAGTTTTGTTTAATGTTGATTAGGATGGTTAAAAACACAAATTTTTAAAGTAAAAAATAATATTATGTGGAAAAGTAGCGTATTAAGTCTTCGAAAATATATTTTTTATTAAAAATTTTGTTATTTAAAGTATAAATAATTAAAAAAAGGACTTGCAAGTTGTTATTTATTTTGCTTTTTCTTCAATTTTTTTCTAGTTGATTCCGTAAAACTTGTTGAGTACTTCAAAACGCTCTACTTGAGGAATCATAAGAAAAAAATGCAAAAACTTAAACGTTTATTTAAATATTTTTCTCTTTATTTAGTTTTTAATGACAGCTTTTTGAATTTTTTTAATAATGTACTAATATTAGTCAAAAGTCAAATAGAAGAAGAAAATTACAAAATTACCAAAATTTTTCTAGAAGAAGCACATTTTTCAGCTACAATATGTAAATTAAAATTATTGTTTGATACTGAATATTTACTTAAGTGCTAGTTCTTCTTTCCTCTTGTTCTTGAGTTCCTGGCTTAAAGCTGCACTTGTGTTACTACGTGTTACTGTATTTGTCATACCGCCGATTGCGTGAAAATTATTCACCTGGAATGATTAAAAAAATGACATTTAAACAAACAGAAGTCAGTTTGGTGAACTAAGTAAACCGTCTGATTGCGTAGATAATAATTATCAGACTAAAAATTGATAAAGTTATGTAGGCGGTAGTGTCAAATAAAAAAAAGAGAGAATTCACAGTACCATCAGTAAAGTATCATTTGCAAGATTTTGAAATTTAAAACTGAAACCTATGGAAATTTAATTAAAAGGACAAGAAAAAAATCGAAGATGCGAAAAATTAAATTTTTTAAAGTAATATTCATATTCACATTTATTTTCAAAAGCAGCAGAAAGTGCACATACCTTGATATTCATTTTCTAAAATATAAAATATAAACAATTTAAAAATACATGATTAAACACATAAAGATATATGGAGAGTCTAAAAAAGGTTTAAAACAATAATTAATAATTTTGAATTAAAACCATTCGAAATAAAATAGGTACATTGAATGATTTTAAACTTTAATAATAATTTCAATTTGAATTTGAAATTGAATACACAGCGTTTCTTGAAAATATGCATCGTGCGGATCAAAGTATAAACATGAAAAAAACACAATTAATCTGATTGTAATCCACTTGAGTCACAAAAAATGAAGTGCAAAATACAGAATACGAAACCTAATATGAAAAATTTAATGCTAAAACTGCTTTAAGTTACTGTTACTGAGTGACTGTTTATTTCCAAAATCGTCAGTCTAAAGTTGTGCTCGAATTGCCCAAAAATATTTTTAATTCAACTATTTATAATAACATTTTTAAGCAAAAAGTTCAAAAGAAAGTTTACATCATTCTACTGTATTGCATACCTTCAATTGAATGAGTTTTTCCCAAATTATTGACTTTCGAGTAACATTTTGCCGGTAACTTTAAAGGTTCACCATATTTTGAAAATTGTTATTACTAAAAATTAAGTTAGGCTATCAGTACAAAATTTGCTCTACGAAGTTGGTATTTTTCACTAGGAATAATGCAAAAAAGGACATGCAGCAATATAATTTAACTTTTAATTAACGTCACTGCTTGAATTTATTAATGGCAAGAGCTTAGCGAGTCAACTTCAAGCAAAAATTGATTTATAAACAAAGTTTATTACTTACTGAGCCTAAAAATAATAATAAATACAAATTTTCAAAAATTTTACTTGGTAACGTATAACTTTATGGCGATAAAACGACGAACACACTGCACAAGGGGAATATTGCATTGACAATCAATAATATTTAAATATAAAAAAATATTTATAGGAGACCGATTTTTAATTGTAAAGTTTAATCGCTTTAAAACATTTGAAAGTCACGGTTTCTTTTTCATTGAAATTTTTTTATTTTTCACAGATTCATGGAGAAAGGGACTTGAAAAATTGGAAAGTCGAATACAAAATATTCAGTTCTTTCTGCTTTTTTAGCATTTTGCAACTGTGGAGCAGTTCAATTTAAAATTATTATATGTGAAATAGTTAAATTTAAAATATACATCAATATCAAATAAGTAATTTTAATAGGTTTTTTGTCGATGGAATGACAGTTTTTGATCTACAAAAGAAATCTGTCAAGAAACTGTTTCACTACCTGCATTCAGTAAATTTCTTGTATTACTTTGAAATATTTTCAAATGCATGGAATTTAGCATATTCAAAGATTTCATAAGACTTAGATAATTTCAGGGATTTTTGAATATTGAGGAAATTCAAGAAATTCAGAGAATTTCAGGAATTCGCTAGCATGTAGGTAATTAAAGTATTTCAGAGAATTGAAAGAATTCATAAAATTTAGAATATTCAAGGTATTTAAGAATTTCAGAATATTCAAGAAATGCAGGAATTAAAAATATTTCAGGAATTTTGAAAATTCAGAATATTCGAAAATCTTACGAATTTAGAGAATTCCGAGAATTTACAGAATGGAAGGATCTCAGGGAATTCAGGATATTTAAGGATTTCAGAGATTTCAGAGCATTTGTAATTAAAGAAATTCAGAGACGACCCTTTTTAAACTACGTTAACTTTTCGGGACAACTAAGTACAGCCTATTTTTACCAATACTATTATCAGCATTTAAGAAGGTTATAGGCTTTTTCTTTATTTCAAGTATTTAAAGCCATCAAAAAATGAAAAACCTAGTAAGGGAAAAAGAAAATTAAAGAAAAATAATACGTGAAACGTCAAATATATTTAATTACAAGATATAGGTTTTCAATAATTTTTAATTTGATTTTGTTGCACAATTTTAAAGATTCAAAATTGACAGTAAAGAATTTCATGGTGCGAACGGAATGTATTGGTCGCGAAAATTTGTAGATTTTCATTATTATTATTAATAATATACTATTATTATTATTATTAGAATATTTTGATGAAAATGAGGAAAGGATAAACTAACGGTAGAAGCTTTAATAGCAAATCTATGTATCAATACAAATTTTGAACTTACACTATCATTGCTCTTGACAAGAGATCGTCGATTTTCTGTTTTTGAAATAATCTGTGCTTCTGGTGGCTCTCTTTGGATAGTTCCGCTTTTGATGTGCCAGTAGTAGGGACCTTCGTGGTCTGAAATCATTTTAGAATTCGGTCGGTCAGTTACCTGTTGCGCTTCTCAAGCTTCTCACCACCATACCAGCAGAGCTGGGAGGTAGAGTCACGATATCGATACACATAATGGTCAGATATTACATCAATTTTCTTAAAGAGAATTCGATTCAAGATAGGAAATTTTAAATTGATTTTATTATTTTTATACCCCCTTTTTAATTAGAAGTAGAGTATATAACCACTTCTCATAAAATATACCAAGGCAGGATTTTCCACCTAATGTACGAGGGTGGATTGATAAGTTTCCGGCCTGACCAAGAAAAACAACGTTTTTAAGAATTTTTTTTTTTATTTCTCAACATAATCTCCTCCAAGGCTG
>NC_046663.1:74123929-74133199 GCF_010883055.1 Belonocnema kinseyi
GCTATCTAAGGATGGTACTATAGAACGCCACCTCAAGGTAGGCCTAGTGGCGCCATCTCTTGGTCAGGCCGGAAACTTATCAATCCACCCTCGTATTAAATAAGATGATAATTTGATTAAATTTTTTATGAATACTATTTGTTTCTAATCCAAAATTGTGTACAATATACAGAAGCAGACAGTTAAATCCCTTTGATATTTTTTGAAAAAAAATCAACAATATCCCAAATCAACAAAATCTTAAGCCAACAAAATACAATATCAAAAATTAAAAAACCAATCTATGTCTCGATTATTATTCTTATATTTCCAATTAATGAAATGTTACAATATTATTAAAAAATGAACAAAAACCAAAACATAAAATGCAAATCCCAATTTTATTATTTTATTCTTAAAAATGACGCAAAGTTTAAGTGTATTATATTTTTCATAGCAAAAAAATCCTTAAACCAAAACGCACCGTACCCAAATTTGTTTATTTTTGTATAAAAATGTTCTCTGCCAAAAAATGCAGCCAGTAGAATTAAAAATTATAGGATAGTCGCTGCACATAAATATACATAAAAATAAATATGTTTTACGATCGCTGTGATGTGATTTAAAAAATTCCACTCTGCAGAGTTACAAAATGCGTTAGTCTACGTTTTAATAAAAAATTAAATAAGCCACATAAATTCAAAAATACAAAAACGTTCAAACTTAATGCGTTCTTTTTAGCAAGAAGTTATTTTACAAAACAAATAGAAACTTGCACATATGTTATATCAAAATAATACAAAAATTTTGATCTTAATCGAAAAATTAGGTAAAAAGACATGAAACATTAAAATATTATTTTTTTTTGTATGACAAATTTGTTGACGAAAAAGCAACAATTTAGGATATAGTGCAACAGGAAAATAAAACAATTAGATAACCGTGATTTAAACAAAATACTGAAAAATTATGTCTTATTAGTTTCAGTGTGAAAGCAGATGAAAATGTCATATAAATCCAGATTATTTAGTACGATGGCCCTATTCAAGTATAACCGAGTTAATCACTGCTTAACCTCAGTGATAGAATAAGAAGCCTCAAACCATTTCACGCGTACAGAGGGACATACTATATATTACAAATTAGTATATTATTTTTAAGGAATTAGACATTGCAGAACTGCAAATTCATTTGTTTTTAAAATGAAAATATTAAAACAATAAAAAATGTGTAAAAGTGTAAAACGGTACAATTAACAAGAATAAAGTTTTTGAAGAATACAATGAAGGTCCATGGTCTGAACCTGTTAATTGAAATTTCAGAAATTCTATACGGCGAAGGAAAATCGTTATTTTTGCAATTTTCATTATTTTTTAAAACATTAAAGTGTTTTTTGTTCATTTACTGGAGAAAAATAATAAACGATAGTTTTATAACATTTGAATTAAAAATGAACGTTATATGGCAAGTGAAAGCTATTCAGGTATTATCTACAAGGGGCCCAGCGGTCTAAACCTGTTATCTGCAGTGTTCTACCGCTAATTTTCTATTGTTATTCACGGACTCGCATTTTTCGGCCTTTTTTCAAGGTGCAGCTAAGTTTTATATATAAAAATGTTTGGAATCGTATGCCGAACATAGATGTGCTTGCAAAAATTTAAAATAGTTAATTGCCATAATTTGCTGAGTATTAGTAATCCATACGCGTCGCTCACCTTCGTCTTTACAGCGATCTGTAGACGACACATTGATGATGACGTGAAAGTAGAAGAGAAAAAAATACTGATCTCCCATACAACGCCATAATCAATTAACAGGTTTAGACCGCGGACCTATGCTCTTGATACCAAATATCGGTTTTTGAAAATCCATTGAAAAACTAAAAGGAAATTTTGCTGTTTCGCATGTTAAAATATGTTTTGCATATAAAAAATATTCCAAAAAATACAAAAAAATCAATTTAGAAAAAAATTCCAGTTAACAGGTTTAGATCACGGACCCTTCAAATATTTTCAAACTTTCTAGAATGTGATCAATATATCTACAAATTTTCATTCACAAATTACGCAGTATCTACTCGTCTCTAAAAAATCGGTTATTGGTACCGAAATTTCGACATGAATAGCCCCTTTTTCAGATTCCGCTATTTGTGCAAGACGTTTGTTGGCATTTATATCATCCGATTCACTATGAAAATGAATCAAATTTCAAGATTTACGTGTATAAATTTTGAGACGATGGTAAAAGAAATAAAAGACGATATCATATTTTTCGAAAATAAAATATATTTATAAATTCACTTATTCAATTTTTAAAGCTCTTTAGTATTATTTAATTGACAGCAATGCGTGATTATTGCTTATCAGTAGGTCATATCGGAAAAATTAGGTTGTTCATTCATAGTTCTAATAGGGATGAACAATTTATTTGTGAATTATAAAAATCCCCTAAAATTTCGCCAAACAAAAAATACACTATATCTCGATTAATACTAAATTTAAAAAATTCCGTTTTATCAACGAGGTTGAAAAGTTAGTATGAAATTCGAAAAATGATTTTAAAAACTTGCAACCAAATTTTAAAACTTGCAATGTGTGTGCTAGACACATACTCAATATAAAATTTTTCAAGCCTTTCTTATATCGAAAAAAGTGATTTCTGTGCAAATAAAAAGATTGAAAATTTAATACATTTAAAAATCTGACTCGAAAAGCGTTAAAGGAATTTTGCAGAATTTTTTTTATTTTTGTAACCTATTTTAATTATTTCCAAAAATTGAAAACTTTTGAACTTACAATAGAAATAATAAAACAATAGGCCATTACAAAACCTGAAATATAATGGAATAATATGATACGATTTTCAGTCTTTCTCAAGAAAACAATACTTTTACAAAATCCACGCAAGTTACATGGACAAGGACGTGAAAGAGCTTCAACTAACGGTTAGATCAGGCGGTAGTGCCCAAAGTTTGTAACCGGATGGTCCGGGCTCGATTCCTGCTGCCCGAATTTGTTCATAATTTTTTGTATTGCAATTGACTATTAAATTTATTCAAATGAAGCGAAAATATTAATTTTTCGTCTTTTTTCATAGGAAAAATTTTGTTTTCAACCGATACCACTTTTACTCGATGAAAACATTTTTTTTATAGAATATTCTCATTTTTCTTCATTCGATAGAAACATGATATGTTCTGCATTATTATCATCTTTAAGGGAACAAAAAAAAGTATAAGAATGATAAGTATGAAGAAAGAGTAAATTGAAATTATATAAAAATATAATATAAATGAAACAACCTTTTCTATTATTATTATCATATTCGTATTTTTAAATTAGAGTAATATTTTTTAATAAAATATTGCGTAAGGAATCAGAATTGTTCAAGAATGTCGTGACACTCACCTGTTATATATTCGCTTCAGAAGCGATAAAGGTCCCAATTTTTCCATATGAAAAAAATGGTTAAGGATCAATATTTTGGCTTGGTTTGAATAAATTTAGAAGTCAATAACAATACAAAAAATCTGAATAAATCAAAAGAAAAAATATACAGGCAGCCGGAATTGCCTTTCCGGTTGCAATCGCTGTCTATTTAATTTGCGTGGATTTTTTAAAAGACTTTATTCTTGCAATACTGAATCCAAATAAAAATTCCTGTAATACATAAAAATAAACAATTTCCTATAAAATAATGAACACAAACGACGAAGCTATGTTTTTTTGTCAAATTAAAATGAAAGTAAAATTTTGTAAAGTTAAAATGCAGAAAACGATATAAAAAATAAATAAAATTGCCCACGAGGTTTATGTGCCCTAAATGACTTACCCTCGTGTTTTTCCCATCCTGGTGGGAGATTTTCGTCCTTGTCCTTGGACTCGATGATGTCACCGTCGATGGCTGCAGGTGGCTTTTCCGTCACATTGTTCTGCAAAATTGCATTTTTCTGCTCCTTGGGCTGTCGCCTTTTCACAGGAACATTGTGCAACTCATTCAATCCACCTTCCACGTGGGGTGTTCCACCCATGTCTATAGTATCGATACTTCCTTTCTCGCAGAAGCTGAAAGAAAAATAGAAAAAGTATTAGGAATTGCATTTATCATAATACATAGCTTTACATAAAATATATTATTTCTAGCATACTGAAATATAAAATTACATGCCAAATACCCTACTGTTTTACAGATAAATTCACTTTCAGGGATGAAGTCGGTTCAGTGGTTCAATTTTAGTTAAAAAAGGGGTTTTTTTCCTAATAAGGGGCGATTAAAAGCGGCTTTCAATTATTATTAGAAATGTTTATTATCATAGCAAGTTTTCTAGTGATTTTTCTGTTTTAATTTCTTCAGATTGCTTTTAAAAATTGATTGCACCATTTAGCACATTCTACTGGTAATGCCAGAAAAAACTCAAGATTTAGGGATAAAAAATAAATAAAAAACAAATGCTCATGGTTGAAATATTAAAAACGCATTTTTATCATAAGCTAGATTTTGAGTCCTTATTTTCATCAAATTTTTTTAGTGCATGTTTTTGACAGTTCTGAACCACGAGTTGTTCAATGTTTATTTCTGCGTAACCTATAAATGAATAATTTGAAAACAAACAAAAATGGCTTTTTGAAAACTCTGCTTTTTCTGTTTTTATTTCCTGAGCCGTTTAAATTAGTTTCTAATGTATTTCTATCATTTGAATGCTCTGAAATATTTAAAACCTTTTTTAATTTAAACTCAAAGAAGATTATAGTGTAAAAAAATAAATTAAAAAATGATTAATAAGGAAAATATAAAAATGTTGATAAGAACAATTTTTTTTTTAAATACGCAGCTTGTTAAAAAGTAAAACCAAGCTATATATAAAAGTCAAATCCAAATCAATTATACCTTAATAGAAGGTCCTCATACACGCAATTTTTTTCATATTGTTTTCGATTTTCAAAATTTTGTTTCCTACAACCACCAGATAGTTTCGTTAGAAATGATTACTTAAATTTTTTTTTTCAACTTATAAACTGAGAACTCCAGCGACTAAGTTTTTTAGTACACTGAAAGAAATTTTATAATAATACTTGATATTTCAATATTCATAATTGATATAGTCGATTACGATTTAGAGAAATCGTGTAAATATTAAAATTATTATTAGCCTAATTACGAAATTTTACAATTAGAATAAAAAAACTTAATATCTTTAGAACAAGAATTGGTATATTCAATAGCAAAGATTGATATTTTATGTATTAGAACGCATAATAAGAAAAATTGATAATGACATATTGAAATAGTATAAAAGCTATTATAGAAATTAATAGATTGACGTACAAAAGTTAAAATAAATATTCTACAAATTAATATAGTCAAAGAGAAAGTGAAAGGTAATGAGAGATATTTTTACTTTCTGTGATAGACGCTAACAGAAATTGTAATCTTTAGTCGAAGAAATTGCAAAACACTATATCAAAAAATCCGAATAGCTCCGATAGTTTCCCGAGGTTAGCCGAATCCGCCGCTTGTACCTCATAACCGAGCGCTCCGGGTGTGAATCGGAGAACTTCGTGTTTCCCGCTAAACTGGTTAAGATTCATGTATGTACACGTGTTTTTCAGCGTTTTATTTTTAAGGCAAGAGTGGTATTAAGTGGCTAAAGTCTACATTTTTTGTTATATTGAACTTACAAATTACAAAAGTTATCAGTTTAAAATTTCAAGGATTTTACCACTCAGGCATTGAGCATCAGATTACAAAGCATTGCTAAAGATTCTATAAGGTTTATATATTTTTTAAAGATTTTAAAATATTCAAAAGGATTTTTGAACGTTTTACAATGATTTTATGGATTTGAACGATTTAAAGGATGCGTGTACATTAGGGCGGTCCAAAATCATACCTTTTAATATTTTTTTTTTGGATTAGAGGGCATGCCACCCCTCCCCCCATTTTGTAAGGTTGCCGGAAAACAATTCCTTCCAAGTTTGAGCCAAATCGGTTAATATTAAGACGTACCGCAAAGGCCCTGAAAATACGATAAGATTAACATGGGGAAATTTTGGTTTTCGGAACAATGGGATTCAGGTTTCTGGATATAAACTTAGCTTGCGGGAGATATTAAGAATTTGTTAAGGTGTCTCTAATCAATCATTTCCATAAAATTACTTAAAATTTTGATGCCCCCATAAAATTTCAAGAATAATTATCTTTGTTTCGAGCATTTAGTATTTGTTTAAACAATTAATTATTATTTAATTGTAACTTTTTCTTAAAAATAGGTATAAAACTCTAGTTTAAAAAAAATTAGTTAGCTTTGCTGCTTATTATTAAATATCTGCGTCATTTAGATACTAGTACCGTATTTTGTAATACATTCCTATTTGTTTAAATAAATTTTGTTTGTTTAAACAATTTTTTTCGAGAATAAATTTTTGAATTTTCTGTTTTTTTTTTGCAATTAATGTGGTAATTTTTCATTGTTGAGAGTAAAATTTTTTGTTTTAATTTCCAGTGACGTTGAAAAAATACAAATGTTTCTAATTCCTTTTAGAATACTAACAGCTAATCTGCGGGATCAACATAAACAAAAAAAAATTTACTTTGAGCTTTCAGAGGACAAACGAGTTTGTCTGCGAGGGTGATTTAAAGGAAAAAATTATAAAAATAATTGCAGAATGACAAAATTGAATGTAATTTTTATAGAATGAAGTCTTATTAAAAAAAATAACTTATCATGACCAATGTAAAACATTTTGTGAAAAATATTAATTATTTAAAGCATTTGCTTAACGTTTAAATATTCAATAATAAGCGATATACTTAATTGAACTGAGACCAAAATCATATTTTTGAATCACAATTTCCAATAACATGTTACATTAATGTTTAATAAATTTATTAAACAATACGATAATGGTTTAGACAAAAAATTCTGCTCTTTACAATGACAAATTACAACAATAATTGCAGAAAAACAGAAATTTAAACATTTAATTTCGAAAACAATTGTTTAAACAAACAAAATTTATTTAAACAAATAAAAATTTATTGCAAAATAAGTTACTAGTATCTAAATGACGTAGATATTTAATAATAAGCAGCAAAGCTAACTAAATTTTAAAAAGAAATAGAGTTTTGTATCTCTTTTTAAGAAAAAAATGCAATTAAATAATAATAAATTGTTTAAACGAATAGTAAATGCTTGAAACAAAGATCATTATTCATAAAAATGACCAATTGTCCAATCAAACGTAAAAAATCTACCTTTCAAAAAGTAAGTGTAAAAAAATTATTTAAACAAAAATAAATTGTTTAAACAATTGTTAATTAGTTGAAAAATACTTAAAACCATTGCACTTCACAAAAATATTATGCATGGCAAAGAAGGGAAAAACAGAGCATTTATGTGTAAATTTTGGGCAAAAATGTCAATTTCAGTTTTTTGGGGCACTTTTGGGGCTCCACAAGGGGCGGGGGGGGGGGGGGGGGGGGGGGGGTGCAAAAAAATTTAAAGTAATTTCATGAAAATGATTGATTAGAGACTCAACAACAAATTCTTAATATCTCCCGCAAGCTAAGTTTAACTGCAGAATCCTAAAACCCATTTTTCCGAAAACCAAAATTTCCCCATGTCCTCTATTCGAATGTCGGTTATTTGGACCACCTTACTGTACATCACTAGTTTAAAAATATTTCACAACAATTTTACAAGGCTTTTAAATATTTCATGAGATTTAAAGGATTTCAAACATTTTAAAAAGGGTGCAGTACACCAGATTTGAAAGATTGTTAAACATTTAGAAGATTTAAAAAATAATTCACTAAGATTTCAAAGAATTCGATGATTTCAACGAATAAAAAAATTCACAAAGATTTTAAAAGATTTCACAAAAACTTCCAAAAGATTTCGAACATTTCATAAAGATTGCAAGGATTTCCAAGATTTGAAAATGGCGTTTACACCAGATTTCAAAATTTTCACAAAGATTTCGAACATTTCCAAAAATTGTGAAGCTTTCAAAAGAATTCAAATATTTCAAAGATGCTAAACTATCAAATAAGGTTCTAACAAATTTGAGAAAGTTTGAAACGTTTCAATGATTTCAAACTAACACAAAGGGTTCAATAAACAAATTTTAAATTAAGCATTCACAAATACGTCATAAAAATTCTACAAAGATCACAGTTATTTCCAGTTTTTTAACATAACATTTCTAAAGCATTAAAAATTAATCCAAATTTATATTTATTTATTTCAGGCTTTGTAGTCTTTCCCTTATTTATCCCTCGCTAACTTCTTTACAATTTTGCACTTAAATTCCATATGAATTAATAGAATCCACTAAGAAAATACACCTATTCTGCCGTGATGTTTAAGAAAACAGTATCTACAAAAGCAGCAAACCGAGATAATTGAAGAAAACTGTTGAAATCATTATTCGAGTAGACCGTTCATTTAAAATTACTTTTAAAACTTTTTTTTATGGTTCTTGGCTAATCTACAGGTGATCTTCTCACTTCTGAAAAAATTTATCAAATTGTCAATTTGCTATAAACAATGCAGATACTGAAAAAAATGTGAAACGAAATTATGCAAAAACGCCGCAACTGTAGAAACTGCTTTCTTGCGAACACCGGGCCTCGGAAACCAGCCTTGGTGTTCGCAAGAAAGCAGTATCTGAGAAAAATTTGAATTTACGGCTAGCTCGTCTTATTAATTAATTTTAGAAAATATTTATTTAAATAAATGAGATATCTATTCAATCAAGCCTTCTTTATTTTCAAAAATAGGATGATTTCGCTACGTTAAAAATTTAATATTTTCCGATTACAATTTTGAAAAATAGAGCATTTAAAATTCAAAGGAATGAAAATTGTATTTATTTTAATTAAAATAATAAAAAATTAAAAAATAATAATAAAGAAATACTTTTAAATTAAAAAAATCTAAATTCGAAGCGATTAGAATTTAACAATTTGAAACTGAAAAATAAACTGAAGGTATCAAAATCAAAGCTTCTGAAATTCTAGAAATCTAAATTGTTATTGAATTAAAAATATTATGATTTCACATAAAAATTAACTAGAGAAAATTTTCTCATCTCAAAATAATAAATCCACATTATTTTCACCATTGAATATAGATTTATTTTATATGCATTATTAACCTTTAAAAATGAATTCTTCTAGAATAATGTTCCAAATATAAAGTAATTTTAAATGAGAAATATTAAAAAAGAAAAAATGTGTACCCCAGAACCTTCAAACTTAAACCTATCTGAACTTCATTTAAAACTAAAA
>NC_046663.1:74133299-74152485 GCF_010883055.1 Belonocnema kinseyi
CCGGGAGCGGGTGCTAATCTGAAAAATTGCACCCGCTTCCAGCGAAATCGCGATAAAATTTCAGCCACAACCACGTCTCACAACCGTGAGATAGGTGGTTACGATAGGTGGTCATATATATATACATATAATTATATTATAGCAATCATAATTAATTAGTCAATCATAATTATATGATTCAAAATTGGACAAATCGAGATACAGGCTTTGTGAAATGCCACACATTTTGTTCGCTACAGACGCCGTATGACATTATTACCAAATACTAACGAACATAGCTATTACAGCTTACAATAGCTTACTAAACATCGATTTATAATATATCGATAAATCTAATAATTAATAAATCGATACAAACACATGCTCGAAATAATTTCAAAAGTACATTTCGATAATATTATATAAATAATAATTACAAGTACTAACATTTTTTGAAATATAAACAAATACAAATTATTTCAAAAAGTCGAAAATTTCTTTGTAAAAACTTATTTTCAAATTTAAAAAAATGGGTTTTTGTACCTTTCTCCAACAATCAACAACTGGGCGAAGTAAATATATTGCTTTCTTTTTACAATTTTTATAATTATTTGTGTTCATTTTGCAATGTGTAATAATTTTATTTGTAGATACTGCGTTTGCTGAGGTACCATAATTTCAAGAAAGCAGTATCTTTGGACTGATTTCTAGCGTAACATCACGTCCTGAGACTCGGTCGGTGTCCAACAAAAACGCAGTGTCTGAAAGATACTGCTTTCTTGCGTAATTTTGGGTGCCGTATTCGAGGTGTTACAATTCTTGCAGTTAAAATTATCTTTGATTTCATTAAAAGTTTTAAAAAGCAATTTTTATAAAAGGATGTATCTTTTTTTACGATTCCCACGGTATAAAAAACTGATTTTCGATTTTTTGTATTTTCTTAAATATCACGGCATTTTATTACTATCTTATAATATTTTATCCTATTATATTTTTGGCTGATAATTCATATTTTCTGGTTAACAATTTTATTATTTTGTTGAAACTGTAATTATTATTTTGCAAAATAAAAAATTTCGTTGCAAAAGTTATCCTTTTTGGTTGAAAATTCTTTATTATTTCGGGTAGAAATTTGACAATTTCACAGAAATGTTTTTCCTTCTTGACTGAAAAATCTTTTTAAGTTGAAAAATAATTCTTTGGTTGAAATATCAAATATTAAATTTTTCATAACAAATTTAAGTAATTGGTTAAAATTTGAACTACTTTCTCTATAATTATTTTTTTCTAGTTGAAGATTCATCAGTTTAATTAAAAATCCATCTATTTGATAGAAAATGTACTGATCTTGTCAAGAAGTCCTCCTTTTTGTAAAAAATTTAACTATTTGGTTGAAAATTAACTTTTTTTTATTGAATATTCACAATTTCGGGTTTAAAGTTCAACTTTTTTTTAAACCCGTTTTTTTGGCTTGAAGAATCAACTATTTTGTTAAACATTCTTATTTTTTGATGAATCCAACGTTCTTGGAATTCAAATTGAAATTACCGGTAAAAATCAGGATAAAGGGAAAAATAGGTTCAACACTTGCAATTTTAGATGTTTTACGGAATTTTTAAAATTAAAGGGAAAAAAGGGGGAAAGTGGAGTTAGGTAAAAAATAGGGCGGACTGTAATCCTTACATATTGAATACTTCTCAAATATATAGAAAAACTTCCTTAAATACAATTTTCTGTGGAAAAAGGAAAGTCTTTCAATTCCGCTGGGATTCGCGCCTAGGATCTTTCGTTTACTGGGCAACTGCTCTATTAACTGAACTACTGCCAATAGATAACCTTTTTTCACAGAAGGTTTTCTCATTATAGCTTTCTAGCTATACTTAAACAAGTAAACAATTTTTACCGAAGATTCTCATTTTAGTCATTGCGATTAGTTTTAACAGAAGATTCCGCTTTACCATCCGAGAACAAAAAATCTATCTGAACTATCGAAAATTGTATTTAACGTCTTATTTAAAAATTCCCATGTTAAAATGGAATTTTCTGTTACAATTTCCAGAATGCCTTAAATGAGAATCTTGAATAAAAATTGAGGAAAATCACGTTTTCTGAAGGCTTCTAAAACAATGTCTAGGGTGTTGTTAATGCGAGGATTTCCAAATTATACGATAAAGCAACTTGGCCTAAATGAATATAAGACCATTACTAGGCAACGTACTATAAAGACTTCACAGGGAAGTTTAACGACCTGTTAAATACGATCGTATCATGTTGTTGTGATAAACATGCCTCGTTATCATATACAATGTCAAGAGGCACATTTAAAAATCTAATTCATTAATGCAAATGAAAATTTTTATTTGTTCGCCCTTTAAATCAGTGTATGAGTCACCGACACTGCGGGAATATTACTTTAAGTGACTGTTTTCAATTGTATTATTCTCCACCAATGAAGATTACGAGTTTTCTGCACAATTCAGTTTTCTAAATTTAAATGACTAAAAGAGAAATTTCATTCAAAAAATTATTTTTAAATGTTTGTACACATTATTGATAAGATTCAACTTTAATTGTAAATTATTTTTTTATTATTATCACACCATTAAGCCATTTCCCTTTAGGGGTAGGTGTGACTCACTCGGTAGGGAAATGAGTAATGTGAGGAATGGATATAAAATTTGTAGATTGATCCTGAATTCTTGTGTTATCTATGTAAATAACACATTCGTTCCGCAACACTGCTCCGACCCAGGTAGCCGATCAATCTCTCTAGCAATCATCCTAAGTAAAGATCCTCACAAAGTCGTTATGTAAGGTTCCCCACTTGGGTCCATTAGTGTCCAAGGTCTTTTGTTTCAAGCGTCATTCACTCAGGAATTTAAGTGAATGCCAAAAATGTCTCAAGATTCATTTGAAAATTAAAAAAAAATTTCAAACCATTTAAAATGATTTTCTACATGCAGAAAAGAATATACAAGATTTTTAAGCAAAATTTATAAATTTTGCAAACTGAACATTTTTCAGAAAAAAATCGAGTAAGTTTAAGAGACGTTTGAGAGCTTTGTAAATATTTCAAACAAATTGAAAACTTGAGAAGATTTGATCAAATTTAAAATACAATATAGATTTGGAAGATTTCGAAAAAATAAGCTTTTGAAGAGTTTGAGAGCTTTCAAAAGAATGCAATTTTTTGTCAAGAGCCTTGGGAAAATTTCAAATTATTATTTTTTTTTTGCTGAAAAATTAAATTTAAGAAGAGATTCAAAAGATTTCGAAAGATTTCAAATGATTTAAGAATATTAAGTAAAATAAGAATATCAATTTTTGAAAAAATATAAAAATAGTTTATGCTTGAAAAGATTTCAAAAATGAAGTGTCTCATCCCGAGTTTCGGGATAAGAAGTTAAACATTTTTCATAAGTTTGGCAAGTCGTCCCGAATTTTCGGGAAGACTACTATTTCCTTTTCCTACTCCCCCAATTTATTGAGACGACTAGGCACAGACTTTCAAAAAAAGTAAAACAAAATTTTAATTCTTGAAAATCTAGAATATAATTTTAGGTGATTTTTCTATTCGAAAAATTAATGTTTAAAGAAGATTTCAAATTTCTTTTGGGGCAAATGAAATATTTTTTTGTTTAAAAATATAACTAGGATTAAACTACTTTGTTGAAAATTCGTCTTTTTTTATGAAATCAACTCTTTTTGATTGAGCATAAAATCATGTTGAGTTGAAATATCAACATTTACATTTTTTGTTGAGAACTCATTCATATTTTTTCAAGCAGAAAATCAATGTTCTTAATAGAAAATTAAGCAAATCTAGTTAATGATTTAACTACATAATTTGTTGAAAATACGTCTTTTTTATAATTTCAAAAGTTTTTGATAAAAAATAAAAATATCTTCTGACTGAAATATCAATTATTACATTTTTGGTTGAGAATGCGTCTTTTTGAAATTTTTGAACTACATGCTTTGTTAAATATTTACTTTTTGACAGAAGATGCACCATTTTAGTTGCAAATCCATATATTTGGACGAAAATTTAACTATTTCGTTGAAAATTCGTCTTTTTGTTAGAAAGTATGTTGTGGAAAGTTCGTCTCCTTTGGAAAAAATATGATCTTGGTTAAAAATAGACAACTGATTGAAAATTCAGCCCGTTGGTTTAAGAATTCAACTATTATTTAAAAAAATCTTTTTTCTTTGATTAGTTTAACTGCTTTTGATTCACAATTAAACTCGTTTTTGGCTCGAAATTTAATTTGTGAGTCTTAATATCAACTTTTTTTGTTGAACCTTTGATTTGACGTATCTGATATCCTCAAAAATTTGTTTGAATATTATTAAGAACCATAGGAAAATTATGTTTATATTATCTTATAAAAAGTAAAATTAAGGAGTAATTATTTAATTAACATTTCTTGTATTGAAAGTTGTTTTTCCCTCCATTGAAAAAAAACTAGTCATGCGAGAAGCGCCTGATTGTTGACGCTAGTATATTATTACCAATACATAATAATATATTAATATTGAAGAGTGTCAGAAGCACCCCACATACATGAATAAGTTAGGTATACAAAGTGCAGTTTTCGCCTATCCCGAGGAAGAAAAGTGCTGTAGGTCCTGAAAATTTCTGGAGAACTATTCAAGTAGTGTTGAAGCATCTGAAGCACTACGCAGCGCTACCAGAGTTTGGGAAATAAATATAGAGATGAACAGAGAGAGAGAGAGATAAGAGTAAGCTTGCGATTACCTTTTTAATTCAAGAAGCATGTACAAAAAAAAAGAAGAAATATTCAGGGTCAAAGTAAAGCGCACCAAGAAAAGGTTGAAAATCTTTGGTATCAAACAGACAATTCATCAAACATAATTGATTTTGTAATGTTTTATTATAATTATTATACAAGGCGTGGCACTAGAATGGTCTAAATTCATACAGTTATGAATTTTCAAAAATTTCAAAATCGATTTTTCAGAGGACTCTCATTTTTTAATTTTTGTCATGCCACCTCCTTAAATTACACAGACACAAAAAAAGTGTGCGGATCTGGTAACATGACACACGTATTCCTATGGATTTTGGGGCGCTGAATTCAAATTCGGTACCAAAAATCCCCCATCACGTCATAGTTGAGCCATAACCTTAAAAAATGACGAAAAATCATGCAATGAGGCAAATAAATTTCAAAATAATGTCGGTGGTGCAAATTTTCACTTCAAAAACATGTCGACAACTGTGAAGGATCAACCCTTGCCTGATATAAACTTATTTAACATAACTTTACCCAACAGAACCTGACCTCACCTAACCTGAATTAACAGAAATTTATTGAACTACACGTAAAGCTCTGGAAGCATATTTTCCCAGTAGCAAATGTGTGCTACATCGAATGGGTCAACTCGAGCCTAACCTAGAAATAAATCTAACCTAGCCTAACCTAAAATAACCTCACGAAACACAATCAAACTGATTGTGTTGTCCCGTTGTGTTTGCGGTACCGTTTCATTCAGCTTCGGCTTAACCTACATAAAGGTTTAACCTATCCTAAACTAACAAAACCTGAACTAACGTAACCAATTACGCTGGCAACCCTGTTCTTAAACATTTTAAACATAAGCGTAACCCTTTGCATCGTTCCTTCGAAGAAAAAAGGACACGTTATAGCAGGCAGAAAATAGACTGAAGTAGGTCTATAAATAATTTTAATTATGATAAAAAGCAAGATAAAATGTAAACACGAAAGATAGTATAAATATATCCCTTAAGTCTAAGAAAAACAGACAGAAAAATTTTTTGAATAAAACTCTTCTTCATTTGCATGTTTAAGTTACAGTTCTACATTTTAATTGATACAAACATTGTCAGGTTAATTGAAATGGGGTCAATTCTACTTGTTGTTCTAAGTTTCTTCAAATGAGTAATGTGCGTCTAAATTTTTAACCACCTGTACTAAAATGAAATGAATTTTATTGTGTTACAACGCGAACACTTAAGTTAAGTTGTGTTGCGTTAAGCAAAATTTCGTTAGGTTCTGTTAAGTTAGATTCATTTGTAGGTTAAGATCGAGTTAACCTATTAAATATAGCACACAGTTAAGACTGAGAACCGTACGCTTACATAGCTACACGTGTGGTTGAATTTCATTTGGCTAGGTTAGGTTAGAGCAGGTTTTGTTAGGTTAGGATAGGTTAAACCTCTATGTAGGTTAAGCCGAAACTGAATGAAACGGTACCGCAAACACAACGGGACAACACAATGAGTTTAATTGTGTTACGTGAAGTTAAGTTAGGTTAGGTCAGGTTTTTTTAGGTTAGGATAGGTTTGACTTCTTTGCAGGTTAAGCCCAAGCTGATTCAAACGGTAACGCAAATACAACGGGACAACACAATCAGTTTAATTGTGTTTCGTGAGGTTAGTTTAGGTTAGGCTAGGTTAGATTTATTTCTAGGTTAGGCTCGAGTTGACCCATTCGATGTAGCACACATTTGCTACTGGAAAAATATGGTCAGGTTCTGTTGGGTAAAGTTATGTTAAATAAGTTGATATCAGACAAGGGTTGATCCTTCACAGCTGTCGACATGTTTTTGAAGTAAAAATTTGCATCACTGGCATTATTTTGAAATTTATTTGCCTCAGTGCATGATTTTTCGTCATTTTTTGAGGTTATGGCTCAACCATGACGTGATGGGCGATTTTTGATACCGAATTTGAATTCAGCGCCACAAAATCCATAGGAATACGTGTGCCTTACCATATCCGCAAACTTTTTTCTGTGTGGCTGTGTTATTAATGAGCTCAAAAAAATAATAACATAAAAGTTTGAGCAAAATCCAAGTTTCCCATTTAATTAACATTAAAAAAATGTAATTTCTGAAAGTGTGTAAATAAGACGTGAAAATGTGTTAGGTCAAATAATTTTTTTTTCTTTTACTGGAAATACTTCTAAGAATACAAATCATCAACCATATTTAATTTAATTTTAATAGGATCCTTTAATTCAACCTCAAAAACCTACCACTTATTAGAGAAATCAGAGTTTCACGATATATGGAAGTTCATGAACCTGTTTTTATCCTTTTTCTCCAAATCACTGTTAATGGATGTGGCATATTTATTCTAATTAAGTACTCGAAAATAGTATTTTCTAAATCCGTTGAGTTTTGGAATTAATTTGAAGAAGCGCCAATGTGTAATAAATAACATTTGTAAAATTGTAAAAAAATTTAAATGTGTTTACATGTATCTTGTAAGACAAGAATGCTCGAAAATCGTGTTTTTCTCTATTTGATATTCATTGTATATGTTACTAACATTTATCTTCTTTTCAAAAAATGTTAATTGTTTATAAAATTGTGAGTTTCAGAGATGATGGCATTTTATACACTGTACGACTTCTTTAAAAAATGTAGAAAGTAAATTATTTTCTACAGCTATTTCCAATTTTTTTAAGGAACCGATAATTATTTTGATTTCAATAATAGTACTTTGTGTTCTTGATTTCAATAAACGATGCTTATAAGAAAGAACATCTGTTCATTTATAAACCCTATCTGAACTATTAATTTAATATGCTAGAAAATGATTTATTTAAAGATTTGCCATAATTCTTCAAAAGTTTTCATCTCTTTTCAACTTCGCAATATGATAAGAAATTATATTTTTTGTTTAAGTAGATAAATATTAGTAAAATATTCAATGAATAATTAAATAGAGGAAAAAACTACGTTTTTATAGCATTTTTAGCTTTCAACTTACATTTTTCCTGATTGCTTAAACAATTAAAAAATTATTATAATACATACATTGGTTTTTCATTCTGATCATTAATTTAAAATTTATTTAAAACTTAAAAGTTAATAAAAATATATGGCATATCAGAAAGTGGTGATATGGGGAAAAAAAGAGTTAAAAAGGTTAATGAACATCAATATATCGAAAACTTTTAGTTCACTTCTACTTAGGGGCTCTTTTGAAGGGTGATTCAGAGGGTCTTATGAGGGTAAGAATTGAAAGTTATTGTCGATTCGTATTGGTTAAGGTATTTCCAATAAAGTAACAAACTTTTCATTTGACCTTCATTAAAGATTTATAAAGACTTTTACCAATCTTAATTAAATGGGAAACTTTAGGGGATGTGCAGCACGTCTATTTATTAACCGATTTTTCTCGAATTTCCAGGGTTATCAGTTTTGCTTGTCCGTCTACAACTTCAGGAGGTGACATTACAAAAATTCGAACATCGATTTTTTTATCCATCTTAAACCGACACCTATCATTTCAGTTTTAACAGTCGTAAAAAATTAATGACAATTAATAACAATGTTTAAAATCCTTCGGTAGAATATTTCTTGACTGATAAAAAATAGTTTAACTGGTATAAAAAATTATGCCATAAGATTAGGTAATTTCTCCAAATTAAAAGTAAATTTATCTAAGGAAATGGTATCTACTTTATACAGAAATGCGGAAATTCAATTTGCAACATTGTTGTATGTACTTATAATTTATGAATATTGATGGTGCAGTTTCTCTATTCAAATGCTACAAATTCTAGGGAGAAAATGCTTTAACTCAGAAGTTCTACATTATTGAAGAGACGAAGCAATCTTCAAAGTCAAATTAAGTTTCAGTATCTATGCCAAAGGAAGCTTTTATCATAATCATAATAATAGCAATGGGATATGCGACCAAATGAACTTACAGAAGTAAACCAACAACAACAGAAGCAACAACCTCATAACAAAAATCAACATCACGCCCACAAAGACCACTAATTACTCCTTTTAAAAATATTTGAAACCGACAAATTAAATTAAGACAATAATTTTTGTTTGTAATTTTTGGAAAGAACGGAAACAAAACTACTTAATTTAGAAAAAATGAAATAACTGCAATAAATTAATTAATTCTAGATATCTTGTTCATTAAAAAACAGTTCTTGAATTTTACAACAAAATAAAAAATACTTCATGCAGGTTAAAAAATTGTTGAATAATTTATTTCAAATTGGTCCTTGCACGAGTCACAGATTCATTTGTCACTAAAATGTGTTCTTTTTCAAAGTCTATAAGATGAAATGTATCTTACCAATTTTACAAAACAGAAATGTTGACAAAATGAAATGAAATGAAATGTTAACAGAAGCAGAAATGAGTATATTAATCTTAAAAATCGATAACATGAGTGACTAAAAATGGTCCAACTTTTAGTCACAGGTTATTTTTTCTCTTGTCCACTTTTCATTCTTCCTAATCTAAAGACCTTATTTAATTACAGTTTGCCCTGTTCCCGCGCTTTGGAGAGAAGAGACTTTTTTCAAAAAAATTGTTTTTCGAAACATATAGGAAAAGAGTCTAACGAAAAAAATTGCCTTTTCAAAAAGTCGTAGAAAAATGTTTTTCGGTACATTCTTCTATCCATTGTTATTTTCGAGATTGTTGTGAAAATATTTATATTTGTATAAAATCCTTTGGGAGTTATTTTATTCTCAACAATACAATTTTAAGACGCGATAAAAATAAAAAAAGCACTTAATTTAAAAGTTTTCAGGTCTTTGTAGAAGAATAATGAAGTAATTTAGAAAAGATGGACAGAATCGATTATTTTAAGAATACCGACTGCAAAGGAAAAATTTTGATGCAGAAGTTGTTGACACTGTTAAATTATGATCTTTGTTTTCATTCATATCAAAAATTTTATTATTTTACATAACAATTTTATATAACCATTTTCGTAGTATTTTTTTAGAGAAAAAATTGATTCTTCGGCTTTCGTCGCGTTTTGTGTTGTTTTGGCCTAAAATGTAAATTTTCGTTCATCAAAAAAAAAAGAAAAAGAAAAAAGGCTCTTTTTTCTGAAAGGCGCGAGTACATGGAGCGCTGGTAGTTTTAGGTAAATTGCCTTCGGATATTTTCAGATAAGCCGTCGCCAGTTTGTCAATTTTGAATTCTTTTGAAATTTT
This sequence comes from Belonocnema kinseyi, assembly GCF_010883055.1. Classification (NCBI taxonomy): domain Eukaryota; kingdom Metazoa; phylum Arthropoda; class Insecta; order Hymenoptera; family Cynipidae; genus Belonocnema; species Belonocnema kinseyi. The sequence goes on from NC_046663.1 coordinate 74,143,247, forward strand.
CCAATGGATTATAAAGGTGAACGAGAATTTCTATTTGTAGTATCCAAAGTAGTGTCAAAAGTAGTGTTGTTGTAGTATCAAAAGAAAAAATTTCTTTTTCATTTTAAGATAGGCGCATAACATAAATTTTCAACAAAAAACAGGAGGAAAAAATAAATCAATTCTTGATAAATGGCGTCACTTGTCTTAAAAGTTCAAATGCTTCCAAAATTTATCCAAAAAATGGTTATCAAAACTGGTGTAATTAGTGTCGTCTAAAATCCATTGGAAACAAAATTCTGTGACTTAAGAATGCAATGAAGCATACAAAGCATAAAAATATCATATTACAAAAAAATGTTGTCCATTATTGATAATTTGGATTTGAATTTAAAAAATTAAAATACTAATAACTTCTTCAATTTTTTTTGACAAATTGATAAGCTGCGTGTCGCCTTATTTCCTATTAAAAACAACATATTTGAGTGGCAAATGATTCTGTGACATAAACATGGACTGCATGCTCCATTCGAAATAAATTCGGACAATAAGGTTTCTCGCTTAAAATCTGCATGTTAATAATAAATGTACTTACGTAAAAAAGGTAACATTTGTTAGAACCACAAATAAAAATTCCCAGTGGGCACAAAATTTGGCGACGTCTTTAGGACATCGTTACGACATCTTCACGACATCTTTACAACATCATGTGTCTATGTTGTTTCGGTGTCTTTGCGATATCGTAACGACATCGTCAGATCATACGACTTATTTACGATATCGTAAAGACACCTTAACGACATGGGCATAGGATGTCGCAAAGTTGTCGTAAAGATGTAACGATGTCGTAAAGATGTAACGATGTCGTAAAGACGTCGCCAAATTTTGTGCCCACTGGGAACAGTAGAAGTTTCGGTTTCAATACATGATTTTAAAACTTTTAGAGGGTCTACGAAAAGCGTACGACGAATCCGTACATACTTTATGACGTTGGCGCCGGAAGGATTGGCGATCGGTTCTCCAGGATTATCCTGAGAGGAAGCTTTCGGCAGGAGCTCACTAGCCGCTCTGGGATTCCCATTGAGGGTGTCGTCTATCAAAGCGGACTCAGCGACCACCGCCACACCCTCATTGCCGTACCTGAATCATCGGGGCATCACAGAAATTAGGAAAATGTTCACGAACCTGTTTTATAAAAACCACCACAAGAAATAAATAAAAAAATATTCAGGATTTATGCTCTCCTCTCGGAAAGAAGAAAGACTATGTGCAGCGAGTAATGATAATTTTTAAAGTGTAGTTTTAATTTTAAAAAATGTTGCTTAGTTTGCAAATATTTATCATTATGTTTCCCACTAGACAAGTAGAAATTTAATTAAAATTTAGTGGCACTTTTCATTGCGAGGATAATAAGTAAGATAAGTTGAGGTTTTTTTAGTTAATAATGAGAAAGGTAGTTAGATGTTTCCACGTGACGGACCGGCGTAATAACTTAAGCAAGATAAAAATTAAAGAACTATTTTTTTCATCAACTGTTTCTTCTAGTTGTAAAATGTAATATTTGGAAAACTAAATTTGGTTACAATTACAATCATTTTAATATCTGGGAAAAAACTTACGTAAAAAACTTATAATGATATCCTCCAAATTAAGATAATAACATATAACAGATACAGTAAAATATATAAATCCTAAATAAGGCGAACAAAATAAAGTATATTTTATCATTTTTAGGGCTTCTTACCCATGGGCAGACCCTTATAGTTTCGGTCGGATGTCCGTTTGAACGTTGAAGATAGGACGAAAAAAGTTTTTCTGGATAAATTAGTCTAGAGATTACAATTTTAATCCGGATTTTTAAATTAATTTATTATATAACAAAAAAGTATACATTTTTTTATAAATGATTCCATTTCTTGCATCTCCTTATTTTTATGTGCTAATTCGAGAATTACAATACTTAGAGACTTTATTTTTTAATGTTTTGTTCGGGATATTTGTAAAAATAATGCTGAGTTTTTCATGTAAAACAATCGAAAGTAATTATTAACCTTTTAAAAAGTTAAATAATCAAATGCATATCTTCTGTTAGCTATTTAACACACTAAACACTTCCTTCCTTTAACAAAATCGATCCAGAATTTCTCTGCAATGTACAATTTTTTAATACCTGATAATAATTGTTAATTTTTTAAATACATTTGATAAATAAACACCGATTTTCCTAAATTGTCACCTGGCAGATTTCGTTTTTTTCAACGAATTCAACTTTTTAAATAACTTGGGAAAATTCTTCGCTCGTGATACTTTATCAACCACTTGTTATTTATTCAAATATGTTTGATAAAAAATACAAATACGATAAGATAAGAAGGATGAGGTAAGATAAAAAATACGTAAAATTGAAAAACCGCTACATCCGCAAGCACTGAAGCGGAACCCACCGTAGACAATAAAATTTGAATAGTTTAAAGAAACGGTTTCTCACTTTTAAAAAATGACGAAATCGCGAATTTTTTAGTAAATTTTTATTGTAAAAAACATTTGTAGCTCATTGATAAAATAACATAAGAAAGGTATATAGGCAATAGGATGCATCGAACAAAAAAACAAATTTTATCAATTGAAAATGCCTAAGCTTTTTCAACAACAGGCTATAACAGTACCCATATAGGTAAAAATTAGGCAAATTATGAAGATTAAGGAACAAAAATAAAATTCACAATTTTCTAAAAATTCTGCAATGAAAACTTTTTCCATTCTATTTCGACTCCGCCAAACCAGGTTAATTGATTCGTTTCAAATTTGATACACGTTATAAGGGGCCCAAAAGAAAGCTTTTAGTGCTAAGGCGTTTTCAAATTAAAATTTTTTTATGTACCCTAATGGACTAGCATTCAGAGTTAATTCATTTTAAAAACGAAACCTTGTGGTTGAAAATGGACGAAAATCATAATTACTTGTTTATAAAATTCATTTAATTAAAGAAATAATTATTCCATCTGACAAAGTCTCCCAATAAATAGAGTCCTTTCTGTGTCACCGACAGTCGATTTCGTAACAAAAAAAAAAACAACATCATTTTGTTGTCAAGTAGTAAAGTTGTCAATTTGTTTATAAAAATGTTTATAAAATGAATAATTATTGTTGGTTTGTAACTTATCATAAGTGAAGTATTTTCCTAAGTAATGTAAAATTCACTAAGTTGATAAAAGTAATCTGCCGATTGAAAATTAGTAACATGTATTTGTTTCTGGAAATTTTTTAAACAATTGAGAATTGTTAACGAGTATCAACAAATTGTATACACTAATTATTTAACACAAATGTCTGATAAATTCGGTTAAAGGAACGAAGTCTAGCGCACGAAATTGCTAACATATGCATTTGTTTATATCATTAAAAATTACTTTTGAATTTGAATTCAAATCGGATTTAAACTCAAATCGAATTGAAATTGCAAGCTTGCGAGGAAGAAAAGTAAAGGGGAGAGCAGTAGGAAAGTGAGGTTGAATAGAGAAGGGGCGTCGAAGAAGGGACGTGAGGGCAGAAAGGGCGAGTAGAAGTAGTGTGGAAGGGAAAGTGAGTAGTGGGAGGGAAGTGAGGGGAAAAACTTAATTAAATTCTTGATAGGCTTCAAAACTAATTTTTTTATATTTTTGGTTGGAATGATTCTGTTAATTAGGCAGTTTAAAGCAAGTATGTGTCCTGATTTGGAGTCTGTAATAGGGCACTGACTGTTATTTGCATACTTTTCTTTGTCTACTCTTCGCTGTTATTCACATCGCAGGAAATTAACGCTGCTCTCTATGCCAGCACCATTTTAATTAACGATCAGGGAACCGAGCCAGAGCTCTCTCTCTCTCCCTCTCTCGCAAGTGTGCTCTCAACCTATCTCTCTGTCTCTCTCCCTCCCCCCCTCTCTCTCACTACCTCTTTTCTCTATCCTTGAACTTTCTTCCAGAACGCATTTACTACAGCCTCGCTAACCATAGCGATGCAATTAAAGGATTAGTCAAGTACTTGCAAACTAACGTCCGAAAAAGAGAACCAAGTTTATGGGGGGAAATAAATGATCAAATACTAGAAAGAGAATTCTCCCATTGACAATACTCTCTTTCGTGATTGTAGCGGAAATACCAAGGGAAATTTAAAAAAGGAAACACTTTGGGCTTTCTTCGCTCCTTCAAATTTTTCTATTGCAGTGCAACTCTACTATAGCGCCTATTTTGAGGTTAACGGTGTGTGGAAAGTAACTCATTATAGCCCGCTTCGCTTTTGTTTGTTCACTCCGGAGTGCTCGCCTGAGCGACAACCGCAGACCCCACGCATCCGGCGCAGCTCTTGTTACATCTACCTGTCGCGCGACATAGATTCTGGGAAGGGCTATAGAAGGGAGGGTTATTGAAGGGTTTCACTGCATTTCAAATTTTTATTTTTAAGTAAAAAATCTAAGATACACAAAAGAATAATAAATATTATAAAGATTCAAATAAATAGAGTAATTGAAAAAGAATAGTTTATTTTTAATAAGCGATGGCTTATTTTTCCCGTGGAAACATCCACTACAACAAACAACTATATTTGAAGATTTTACTGATTTTCGAAATCAGAACCAGTAGAGTTATGTAGGGAATGCTTTCCCTGCAAAAATCAGCCTTCATTTGTAAAAATTAAACCAGTTTTAAAAAGTTGGTAAAAATCGACAGTAAGAAGAAAATCCATCACGAAAACTATTGTGCAAGTAATTATTTATCATGGGTTTTAAACTTTTTTCATAAATTTTTTTTTCATTCATAAGACATAAGCGATAATATTTTAATTTTTAAGATCACACATAACTTTTATTTCCCGAGACCTGATTTTTCGCACGAAAACTAGGACACTCGTGGTTGGCACTGCGTAAGTCATTGGTACCTCCTTTAATATTTGCTCAAGTCTAAGAAAATAGGATCCAATTTTTTTTAATTACAGAAAGTTAAAAAAAAGTAGTTTCCGACCGAGAGATAGTATTAAGGTTTTCCTTTTTTATTCAAGATGGGCATTCTTTCTAATTCTAATAATCACAAAAAATTCGAATAATTGGAATAATCAAAAAATGGCGATTGTTTCCCTAAAATGATTAAAAGTGGATTTTCTCGAAAACCATCTTTTAAACATTTTTATTTTTATGTTAAAAATAGCTGATCATGTATACCACATATCTCCTGTGTTTCGTTGTTGGAAAACTACTGCTTTAAATTAGAAAACATTATTTCGTACAAAATCAAGTACTTGTGTTTTTCCGGAAATAACAAAAAGTACCAATAAATGTTCAGATAAAAGTTTATACACTTAGAAAAGTTCTACAAAAAATATCTCTTGCTCTTTTGTGATATCTTACATCGCTTACAAGAAAAATATATATATATATATATATAATGCCGGAAAATTTTTTTTTAATATAATTTTTTATTTTGTAGAAATTGTTGATGTAACTTTTTGTTAAATGTTTTCTGTTTTCTCGTAAATGATGTAGAGAAAAATTCCCAAGATCGATTTTTTCAAAACAATTGTATTTAGTATGAAGCAGTGGTTTACCAAGAACAAAACTGCTTTTTTAAACAGAAAAAATAAAAAACAGGGATTTTTGAGAAAATCCACTTTCACAAACAAAAAAACATATTTCATTTTCTCATTTCCTAACATTTTTTAATTCTTTTGGGGCAAATTGAAAGAAAAAGAATGCCGATGTCAAATAACAGAAGAAAATACGAAATACCTATTCTTGTTCGGAAAATACTGAATTTTCAAAATCTTGCTTTCCATTTTTAAGAATTCGCAAGTAATCTTTGAATGATTGAAAGAATTCCAAAAAATGAAAACATGATGTAAAATCGAAATCACGATTAAAAAAATAATATTTTTTTAAAAATTCTGCTTCTGAGATGAAGTATTTCTTAAATGATTCCAAAAAAGTTTGATTTAAAAGAAGCTTCCAATTATCCGAAAATATTTCGAAATGTGGTCATGTCGATCTGAATCTTTTTTTAACCTGCCCAAGTCGAATTTAGACAGTAATAAGAAATTAAGTACTCAACCAAAAAATAAAGCGAAGATCCGGGATTGAGATGTTAAGTTACTAAATACAAGCGGATAAAGTTTGATAAAAAAATAATTTCCGATAAAAATAGGTTTTAGTTTTAAGGATAGAATTTCATGGGTCGGTGACATGTCGCCGAGATGTTAAGTTGATGAATAAGGGAAAATAAAGTTTTATCGACAGAAGTTATGCAGTTCCGAGAAAATCAATTTTCAATGAAACGGTGTCACAATTGGACAGCCGATTTTTCCCTTTTAGATGGTGATAAATAATCCAATTTACGTGTTTTCGTCAAGCCATGGAGATATTAAAATATATGCATTTTGCGAATATCATAAAAAAAGTTTGTTCACCAAATTATTTTTTTTTCTACCATAAAAAAACGTTTTCGAAGATATCCCTTTAACACGTTGTACATTTGAATTTTTGAGAATTTTCTAACAAAAAAACAAATTTTCAAAAAATTGTCAGTCACCTTTTTTTTGCTTCCCACCATTAAATATATTTTTTCATTTAAAATATCCCAAAGTCTAAATTGTCTATTCATGTGACAATTACCCATGAGCTTGCAAGATGAAATTGTATCATTTGTATGAAACCTGTTTCTAAAACCAACGTTATGATTTAATGACAAATTTTTTTGCCAAAAAATATTTAGTTTCTACATCCAGAAACCATAAAATAGGAATTCCCATAGAGAGCAAGATGGTGCAGAAGCGCAGTTCCTGCGGTAGGTATTATGTAGGTTAGTAACCACATGCATGTCTTGGATAGTTGCCAGTTGGTGGTTGAAAGGGGGGTGTGAAATGGAATATCAAAGAAGCCGCAGAGAGATCGCGCTTTACCCGATTCATTCTAATGATCACTGCGACTTCATGCTCTTATTATACTGCTCAGCAGAGAAAACAAACTCGTAAAGACCTCACTTAAAAATGTTCACAATTATCTCCAAAATTAATTAAAAAATTTCCCAATACAGAAAAGATCGCTAATTAGCCTAACTTTCAATTTGGATGAAGCATCTTTCAGATCTACTTCATTTATTTAAGTGCACAATTTTTAATTTGAATATTTTCTCTGGATAATTTAATTTAAAAAATAAAGGTTTAATAGTCATCTTTTGAAATTTTTATAAAAAGTTAACTTATTTTTGGAGATGTTTATTGCAAACTATTTTTTATACAAATGAAATAAGGTGCTGTTAACTACAGAGTTTAAAGCCTGAAATGTTCTCAAAACAGAGAAAATAGGGTGCTTTTTAATTCAAATATGAGAATAAATGTTTTTCGAGAAAAATATTATGATAGGTACCATATAAAATTCAGCACGGAATGCTCTAAATTACTAATAACCCTTACAGGAAACACCTCCAGATAAAGTAAACGATATTTTGGCTGAAAACAATGATAAGTGATGTTGACACAATAAAAAATAGGAATAAAATATTAACAAATGCTCAGTCATAATTTTACTATTTGAAAAAAATACTTGGAACAAAAAAAAGTAGACAATCGGAGAAACATCGGAAAGTCCGCGAAGTAACAGTCATTCCACGTGTCCTTTAAAGGTTATGGACGTTTTATCATATGCTGCTGTTAAAATTAAATGTATTATTTTATAAAATTGATTAAAAAAAAAATAAGGTAAACAAAGTTCTCGTTTTTCTTTTGGTTTAAAAAATCCCTTGTCATCTCCCGGTATTTCGGTTCAGTGGCTAACCCGGTAGTTGAAAATTAGTTGCTGATTTATTTGGATTTTCTGGAAACAAGTTAATAAAAATTCAATAAAAGTTTAATAAAATTTTGGAGTTGCGATCTGATTCAATTGCGTCGACTAAAATATTTATAAAATTATTTAATTATATATTTATGTAATCGGACTCGTGTGGAAATTTGTTCGTGGGCCTTAGCGGGCCCAAACCTGGGAAAACTAGGCCATGGCCTGGCGATCAAGCCTGTGTCAAGCTAGAATGAAACGCTAAATATGGCCGGGGCCTGGCTCGATTGCCAGTCTCGATCGGCGAACCCGGTCCTGGCTTGACTCTAGGTTATTATCGATTCCGCTCAACGCCATTTTATTTTCAGGAAGGTTTGTGTTTCTTCTATAAATCTGAAACCATCCATTTTATGCGTATCACACATCTTGTTGCTCCTTTTTCAGTATAAACTTGATGAAATTACAAAAAGAAAACGTTCATCCAGAACGTCAACTTGAAGAAAAAACGAATCATAGAGTGTTAATTAGGGAAGCATTTGACGTGGAAAATATATAAGGAAAACTTTATTAGCACTATCCACCATGTTCTTCTCATACACGTCCCTCTCTTTGCATTTAAAAAATATCAACGAGCAGTTTAAACTAATCACGAAAATATATTTTAATTAAAAACACCAAAAACATGACACTGATTGACACTCGCTTGTCGCTCCGTTAGTCTCGACGTTCGGATTACTTCGGATGTATTCGGTTCGCATCGCGTCCACAAAGGTAACCAATTCTGTTGTCGACGCTACTCATGTGTAGTGCGAAAGAATACCAGAATTGGGAGCACTGCTATCTAGCCGGGCTAGATAGCAGAAACAAGAAACCAGGCCAGGGGCGCCCGGCCTAGCCCAAGTGTGGACACTGGGAGTAACTTGGCGATTTCTACACGGGGACCGATATGGCGTTATTGGAAAGATATAATGTACAGAATGAGTTAAATGGAATGAGAAAAGAGAGTCACGAAATAATTCAACATAATATCATGTACATCGATCATTCGGAGCGTCAACGATCTGTAAATTACATTTTTCATTTCTATAGACAAGTTAAAGTAGCAACCTATTGTAGTTAATAGAGATAGAGTATATATGTATATTGTGTCATCCGTATTCCGTTTACACAATATAGCAATACATGGGTAATTCCCTACAGATAGGGCACTTTCATGTCCTAGTCATAAATTATCAAAACTATTTATTGTATTGTAAAAACATCAGTACCAGTCTTCCTTTTAATGGCTCATAACATAATACATAGGAAAAAAATTTATTTTATTATCGCAAATTGCAATAAAATAACATTATTCGAAACAACCATGTTATGAATTCACAACGTTATCCAGTTCTGCCAAATTTTTGGGTATGAGAGAAACCTTGATGTTGATGTTTCTCCTTGTTATAGGCCCTTTGGTTCG
>NC_046663.1:74152585-74161044 GCF_010883055.1 Belonocnema kinseyi
TTTTAAATTTCGCGCCATACGAGACCAAATATATTATAAACATCAACAGTGACTTTTCAGACGGCCCTACTGTCTTATAACATGCTGATTTCAAATAAAATATCGTACATCACTCGAATGGCTAGAGAGGCATTCACGTGTAGATCAATGTTCGCAAGGACATCCTGCAAATATTCATCTTACCGTAAAGACCTGTCTAACCGTACTTTTGATGTAATATATTATTAGTGTCTAAAAATGTCTCGGTAACATGTCCAGTGTCGACTACTAAGAATAGATTTTTGGGTTCTATGTTGAGGCCATGTTAAAGAAAAAAAACATTTAACCTATCATTTGCCAAGTATCAAGAAAAAATTAAGAACCTTTATCGCAGACTAAGACAAAGCACCAGAGAATGTTGCGCATTTCAATTAGTATCCATCATCGTAACTGTTAATAACTTTCATACTGCGGAATTAAACTAAACGAATTAATTTCTTTGTTTTTTTACTAGATCATTATTTTGAGTCTTTTTCTTTCTTATTGTTGAACCTTTCATTACATTGCCTTATTATATTAAACAAGAAGCCTTAGTTTGAAAGAATTTTTGGAAAAAATTTTCTGAATTCTAAAGTGTCCTGCATGCATAGACACATATAGTTTAGTAATATATAGTATCGAATAGTATAGTATAGTACAAAACGGTGATGCAGAGTCCGTGGCGTCGGGACGACGCTCGGTCGATCAATACACACTACCACTTCCATCCCTCTGCTTCTCCACAACCCCCCACTCAACCCCCAACCCCCTTTGATGCTTTCGCACCAAGCGGACTGTGCTGGCGTCTTACCGGCTGGCTCGTTGGATAGTAGGAAGAAAGGTGGCTCACCCTTATGTAGGTGGCTCAAAGCGGCCAGGCTGGGTGGCGGGTAATTAACTTTATGTTGATTTGTACCCCATCGATTCTCCACTTACCACAACCCAGTCTAGTAAAGCAAATTTTAGACTACATTTTTACTTCAGAATTTATACAATTTAAAATTACATACTCTACGACTGACACATTTTGATATCATTTCAAAATAAATGTACTCAAATCCCGATAGAAGAACGGGTTCGGGCATGGCATTTATTGGCTTTGATTCTAAATTGGAGGAGTCCAAACTTAAAGAGGCAGGGTCGCATGAATCATTTCTGTTGGATTTGGAAGCATGGCACAACCCAATATAACTAACGCACTGAAAGTGCGATTATCGAGCTTGACTAAAGCTTGACTCACGTTTGACTCAGCACATTATCTCTTTTATTCACGATCCACTCCTCTCATCGTGAAATTTCGGAGATCATCAGTTCTAGGACTATCATAAACCAGTAGTTCTTATATCGGGACTTTAGTGCAGATATAAAGTTCATTTCAGATGAAATCGGCCAATATGACGCTGGTGATGCCACCAAATTATTCAAGACTGAAATGTATTGCTTTTTAAGGCACTGAAAGTATCTTTCTTATCAACAAATTGTCTTCACAAACATAGGGCTACTTAATTATTTAGGTGAATCTAAGGCCTCAGAGTCCCTATTGGATAAAGAATAAGGACCCAAGGGTACTTTTTTTCATGATCAGAGGGTCCTTTTTTCGCGCCTAAATTGTACCCTTTTCACGAAAAATGAGTTGTAACAAAAAAACCTGCTATGGTAGAATAAGCTGTAAATACAAAGTGAATTAAAGGTTTAACATGATTCTAAAAAGTAGAAAACAAAGCAGGTTTGAAATAAAAGAGCAATAAATTCAGGTTTTATAAGAATTATTAACAAAAAAAATTTAATTGATCCACTGAAAAAAACACGAGTGTTTGTGAAATATTGATATTTACGACAAACTGTCACTTGGAATGTTTAGCCCAACGACACAAGGCAAAGACTAAAAAATTTCTTTAAATGTTTAAAAAATACTAAATTATATGCTCAATAAATATTAAGAAATTACTACAGTTTCGATATTTTTATGAAAAATCAATCAATTCTGAAATTCTAACACATTTGCCAATTCCAATTAGAAACTACTTAAAAAATGTACTTCAAAGAATGCATTTTGAATTTCAAATTAACAATTGAACATTGAATACAATTCATCATGTTAAAACTGAATTGCGTTTCACCAAAATTCTCGATTGACGATATAGATTTCGCGATTGCAGTCAGATTGTAGGGACAGAAACGAATATTTATTCCAAATTTTGAGTTATTTCTTTCACTAGATACGAAAATATAACCTATGCATCGAATTTCTAAATTTCTCTTCCTCAGCGGTTATACTCACGGTTACATTTGTACTAGAACTGTCAAATTTCTGCAAAAAAGCCAGTATGAAAATAAAATCCGTGAAATCTGATAAAGTGAGATAAATTTCGAACATTTACAGTATATTCTATTATTGTATTTTCCATCAACATCAAGATGAGCTTCTTCGTATACTCTAAAATTAAATTTACAACAGGTGCAATTTCTATGTCTGTATGTAAAACGAAGAAAAATATTTGAAGGGCGGAAAAACTAAAGGGGATAAGCGCTACTTTGTTCGAGAATGAGTTTTTTGCACTTTTGAATAGTCTAATTATGGGCCCTCTCTACCGCGTTGCAGGAATTGTAAAATTGTGGATATTTTTTTTATTGATTCTTGAAATCACATTCTTTGGTGCTTGAAATAACAAAATGCGAACGTTCTTTCTTTGCCCTGTAAAGTTTCGAAAATGGCGCTTACCCCCTTTAGATTTTCTGCCCTTGATTTGATTTGAAATCTAATTTCCGATAGGAGCAATGACAAGAGAATTGGACTAGAAAATAATTCTAGGGATAAAAATCGAAAAGTTAAAATACCATTTAAAGAAAGCAAGAGTAAAATTAAAGCAGATGATAAGAAAATGCAAAGCGACTTTGAAAGAAATAATAAATTATATTGGAAATATTGGCCACTCAGAAGCGAAGTAATAGTACATAATTAATGGGAATTAGGAATAGCAAGGCCTAAATGATATGGGGTACTGTTGGAGCAAAATACATTTTTAGTGACTTTTACAAAAAATTATTTGGAAGTTAAGCTATAGAGCATAGGTAACAACTGCCATATACAACACGATAGTGGAAACCCTCAATGAAAGAATCCGTTTCTCTAAAAGTAGGACCATAATTAAAAGCTTAAAGAATGGGCAGGCTGCTGGTATTATTGGTAATACGACTAAAATTCTAAAAAGCGGTGACGAGTATTTGTCTAAAACGCTAAGCAAGTTGATGAATATATGTCCTGAGATTGGGAAATTTCTAAATGACTGGAAAAAGGCGATGATTATCGTTCCAATCTACAAGGGTGAGTGTAATAAAGGCAACTATAATAATTATAGAGCTATCAGCTTACAAAGTGCCGTAGGCAAACTGTAATTAGGAATACTTATTTGTAAGATAATGGACATAATAGAAGAAGAGGTCTAGGAAGTCCAATGTCGATTTATGACAGGAAGATCTTGTGCGGATCGGATATTTAGGTAGACACTGAAAGTGCGTATGTTGGTGTTCACTGATGATAAGGTTCTTAGGATAGAATCAGTTAACGTCTTGCAGATATAGTTGAGGAAGCTAAATTAGAATGAGGAACCAGGGGCTTAAAATGAATGCGAACATTGTCTTAAACGATCAATGGGGATGATGCACTTACTGCGATGCATGGTAGCCTGATATGGACCTACTCAGAAATATTATGATTTGCGTCTGGTCGTTCGATTTTGATAAAATGTGGTAAAATTATAATGTTATATCTAAGAAATTGTGGGTCCAAAGGATTTTTGTAAAATTTTTACGCCATGTTGAATTCCGGGGTCACATTTTTTAGAATTATAAATATTTCTGAAAACAATAATTACATTTTGGTAAAAATTAGAGACATGAAGGGTAAAATGATGTATTTTAAGAATATAATACAATCAAAAAATGTTTTTTAATTTTGCCCGAAAAAAAGTGAAAAAAATTTCATTTACATTTTTTGTGAATTTCTCCCTTTTGATTTTTCTTAGATATAAATAAAATGATTCCTTAAGGACTCACCTTTCTTAAAAAAAAATCATATTACTAAAATTACGATATCTTGGGACCTAGAAGAGTCTTCATGAATTTATGTTCTAAAAAAGGTGATTTCCCAAGGAATCATTTTATCCACATGTAAGAAAAATTAAAAGGGGAAAATTTTAAATATACCATTTCATCGCTAATGTCTTTAATCTTGATCAAAATCCAATTATTCTTTCTAGAAATATCGATATTTCAAAAAAATGTGACCCCGAAATTCAACATGGCGTAACATCCGCAATTTAAAAAATTTTCGAACATACTTTGGGCCTGAATATGTATCTCATACAGCATTATAATTTTACCAACTTTTTTTAAAAGCGAACGACCCTCTGACGTATACCCAAGTTCCAAAGAATAAAGTCTCTCAGTCTCATTTATGGTAGGTTAATTTTCTAAATAATTAGGATTCATGCAGATCAATCATTTTCAATTGCATCACTTTTCTTGGAAAATAGCGATTCACAAAAATATTTAAATTCTGAAATATAGTTCATTAATAAATTTTAATAATAAACGGAAAATTTAATTTAACTATCTTAAAATAAGTTCATAATATACTCGACTTAGCTTCCCATGAAAAATTAAAAAATAGTACAATTTAAAGTGTCATTAATATAACTTTTCAATAATATTCAGTCACCTCGGTTTAGAATTATTTTCTCCCTTAATTTTTATTAAGGCAGTATCTATACTCTTGTTGGAAAAATCCGGCTCTTCATACAAAAATTCAATACAAATAGCCCATTTTTTAGGTTCCGCTGTTCGTACAAACAACTCCGTTCTTCATACCTAAATTTCGGTTTAGCTTAGCTGCAAAATTTAAAAAATTTCAATCGGATTTTGTATATATCACACGATTACAAAATTTCAATTTAGTTTTATCATAGTTCACTATAAAAATAAGTTTTATTTTAGGGCTTATTTCAGGTATTAACTAAGACTCAGAAAAAAGTCTGGAGTGGTACTGAAATGAGACCGCTGGTGGTAACCCAGATTCATTTGTTTTACATTAAAAATAATATCATGAAGTTCTCCTAGTTAAAAACAGGACACCTAAAACATGATACCGTAAAAAAAAGATATCTAGTTTTTAACGTGAGATTAAAATAAGAATTACAACTTTAATGAAAATTCTACATCTGGCTCTTAGAGAAATCCTGTTAAACTGATTTTTGTTTCAAATTTCAAATAAGTTAAATAGAAACTATCCAATTTTGAAAGAGCTTTTAAAGATAACACAAAATAAAAAAATTTACAGTTTATTTCTATTGTAATTTTATGAAGATAACTTAAAATTCCATTCTTTTCAAATTTTACCATTATTTTTTCTTTTCTAGAATTATCTTCTTATGTAATTTTTAGTTAATAGTGTTCATTAGGCTTTGTTCTATGAAAAAATTATTAGAACACAAAAATGGTCGAAGCATTTAGAAAGATTGAGAGTGAATGAGTTTTTTGTTTATCTCTCGTTTGTTACTATTGAGCATAAATGTTTAAAAAAGAATATATAATTTGAATATCTATTTTATTTTTCATAGTTTTTCGGGCTTCTTTTACATATAGTTTACGTTCAATAATTTTGATAAAAGGTTTGCAAATAAAAAGAGAATTGCGATGTGACGCGTGGAGGCCACATTGTGACACAGGTTAAAAAGCCATTCTAGAACCGCCATGGACACTGTGGTCCATTACTAGAAGGCTAGGCGCACGGTTCACTGCACAGGAAACGGCATCAATAGTCAATGCAAGACAATTGCGAATCGATACCACAATTAAAGAGTCTAACTTCTGAGTTTTTCATTTATTTATCTTAGTTTGCTCTTATTTTATTTCATACAATTCCTATTTATCATCTCTTTCAGAGGAAAGTTAATTTATTTTGCAGAACACAAAACTGAATTTTTAGGAGTTTAACATTGAAAATAAAAAATTAAAGACTCTAAAAATAAAATAAACAATTCAAAATCGACTGTCTCAAACGAGACGGTTTTTAATGTGAAACCTTTTAACTTATAATTATTTCATTTCACTTGCTACTATACTTGGAAATTGTGCAATTTTTTAAAGTATCAAAGTAAACTTTTGTTATTTTTAGCATTTTCGATTTGAAATTATTCTACTATGAAGGATTTCAAAAGAAAATTATATACAATAACGCTTAAATTCAAAAGAAATTTCAAACGCCCCTAATTTAAAATTATTCAGTATTCAAAATTTAGTTCTAGAATTTCCTGATCCTCATCATAATAAAATAATACTTACTAAAGTATTTATTATTCTGCAACCTTGACCGACTTCAATTTGATACCAAGCAGTTCTATTAATAGAATTTTAAATGATTGAATTTACGAAAATGTGATATATATAGTATTTTTAGCTAATATTATTAGATTTTGAGTGTTACGAATAAAACATTTTTTGAAAGCTATTTATGGGTTTTCTTTCTAAAATATAAAACTTTGAGAAATTTAAATTTTATTTCTAAAAATGTTGAATGTCATAGAGACTATCAGAATTAAACAATTTGCAAACAGGAAATAACGTCACTGTCATTGTTAATTAAAAGGCATTGTAAATTGCCTTTTTGAATAAAATTGTAGGATTTAAACTGAAAAAGGTGAAAAGATAATAAATTTCCAAAAACGTGTGAATAGATGAATCATCATTCTCTAATTACTGTGAGCATTACGTTTTTTTGCTTTGGACCTAATTAATATATGAATATATATTGACCTCGAAAAGTTTGAAACGAGGTCGAAAGGTTTAAACTATTTTGAAAAAAGGATAATAATCATTAAAATCTTTAACATTCTCACTTTCTTGATGTACGATTTTTCGAAAAAAATAAGGTACAAAGTATGAATCATAAAAAATATTCATATCAAAATATTGAGGAATGAAATCTCATTATTAAAATGAGATAATAAGTAGTCCTATAATATTTTGGCTGAGCAGCAACATAATTGAATGAAGGTGGCGATTGAAAGAAGAGAGAAATTTTAAAAATAACCTATTCTGCAAAGTGCTTTAATATCGGAGAAGCCTCCGCGTCTGATCGTCTTTTTTTTAATTTTAGATCGAACACCAAAGTGAATGCAGACCTCTCGGCGTGTGTTAGGACACTTGAGCCAGAGGCATAAAAGCGGACAGAAATTCGCCTGCTACCTGCTTTCGACAGACAAAATTCCCGTCTAGAAGCAAAATTGAGATGAAATATCTTCTCTTTCCAGATTTTCTTCTCACCTTTTGTTTTTCCGAAAGGCTGTGCCTAGTAGTCTCGAAAAATTGCGGAAGTTGGAAAAGGGGATGGACTAGTCGTTTAAAAAATTCGGGACAACTAGCCAAGCTTATAAAAAATATTTGACTAGTCATCTCGAATTTCGGAACGACGAGACATTTTGTTTCCAGAAAGTATTTATTTTAATTTATATTTTTCTGAACTATTTCATGTATCTCCGTAGGGACCGTTCAAAAACTACGTTACACCGTTAGAAAGAAGAGGGGGTTAAAAGGTTTGTGACGATTTGTGACTTAGAGGTGAAGGGGTTAACACAGAATGTGGGATCACAAATGGAAAATATAACTGTGAACAATAAATTTAAATTAAATTTTTTGAAATGCTTGCAAAAATTAAAACCAAAAAATCTACTATTTTATTTTTGGTTCAGAACTCATCTCTTCTAGTCAAAAATTCTACTATTTCGTTGAAGATTGAACTATTTTTTTGGAAATTGTTTTAGGTTGAAAAATCATTTTTAGTTTAAAATCCAACTTTTTGGTTGAAAATGACCTTACTGTAGAAAAAATAATATTTTTGGGTTAAAAATTCAACTGTTTTGTAGAAAATTATCCTTTTTGTCTAAAAAAACCCACTCTTTTGTTGAAAATTTAACTTTTTACTTTAAAAATTCATTTATTTGGTGAAAGTTTAACTGTTTTTGATAGAAGTCTATTCTATTTTGTTTAAAACTTCAACAATTTGGTTTGCATTTATTTTTCATAGGTTGAAAACTTAACTATGTGGTTGAAAATTTAACTATTTTCATACAAATTTAATTATTTAGTTGAAAATTAATTTTTTTAAATGAAAAATTCACCTCTTTCTGGTAGATTATTTCTTGTTTCGAAAAATTAATCAGCTTGTAAAAAAATCAACTTTTTGATTTTTAAATTCGCCAATTTGGTTGAAAATACAGTAGCTTGTGTTTCAAAATTCGTCTATTTTGTTTGAAAGTTCAAGTATGTTTTGTTTTAAAAGCAACTGTTTGGTCTAAAATTAATTTTTTTGTTTGCTGAAAATTCATCTGTGTTGGTAGAAAATTAATATTTATTTACTAAAAATTCAAATATTTTGTTAAAAA
>NC_046663.1:74161144-74165239 GCF_010883055.1 Belonocnema kinseyi
AATCTTAATTGTTTTATATCGAGTTCACTATGGTATCTATACATGGAGTTTATTTGCAATAATTGATTTCCCTATTGTTCCCCTACTTTCGTAAAAAAATCGCCCTTTTAACCCTGTTTTGAGCGAATTTTGGGCTATCAAATCTGTTAAATTCGATACAATTATTTTCAAATGAAATCGAAAAATTGTTACATTCAGAGGGGGGGGGGGGCATTGTTCATATTTTTGGCGTCATCCCGGGGGGTTCAAGCTTTATATCTGTCACGAAATAGGGACAGATGGAAAAGTGCTAAAAATAGCGTCACATAGTTTTCCAACTCCCGGCATTAAAAATTATTTATTACTTGAGGAAAGAGCCTGACAATAAATGATAAATTACAAATTAAACGACTTAATTGAACTCTCCAAAAATAATACTCACGTCTGAATGTATTTTTAAACAAAGAAAATAAGCCAATTATCGTCTTCAGCGAAACATTTTTGTCGAAAGTGATCGATGAGAAGGAATCGCAAAATAATCTTCTCCCCACCAGTCAGAAGACTTATAGGATTTCCTGAGAGACTCGGAAAATTCTGGACAGAATTCTTTTGTATTGAATATAATTTATTTTATGTATTGGAGGAGGCTATGCATGTATTACCAGATAAAATAGAATTTATGGAGAACATGTAGAAGTATATTGCTATGTTTTATAAATTTGATTTTATTTGATATTAAAAACTGATAAAAGTGCTTGAATCAAGAAAATCGAGGTATCTACAGAAACGCATCTGAGTACTATATATTTCAAGAGAAGCGAATCCGTAACGGAAATACTGTGTGACATATCTTGTATGACGTGGAACATTGAGAAATTACAACTTTCTAGGTGCTCTTTTATGAGTCAGAGACGTGCATGCGAATCAGCATAAATCTTTGAAATGGAATTCACGCTTCTTTTCATTTTTCTCCTTCTAGCCCATCCTTTTCCGATTGTTTTAGATCATATTTTTATTCTCATTTTATTTTTCCAATCTCAATTGTTAAATTTGAAACGTGATTACTCATTCAAAAAGAAGCTAAAAACATTTTTAAAACCCCGTTTGAAAGCACATGAAATTTTACGTCGAAAGAACCCTAACAGAGATATTGTTGACCTTGTGGAGAGAATTTACAACGTGAGGAGCTTTAAAAATATGCAAGCGTTTTTCTATTTTTTAACCTAGACTTCAACTCCTGGCATGACCAAGGAAAGTTGTAGAAAAAATCTGACACGCTTGGAAATTTTTTTTCATACCTTGTGAGCCCGTTAGAGCGTTTGAAAGGTGTTATTATCGTAAATTAAGATAGGGAACAAAATCTGAGTCATCCTCGGCGATCACCGCTATCACGACTGTCAGCGGTGATTACCGACTGAAACTTAACACAGACATGCCTGGACATTTTTAGTCATATGTCGAGAATTCGTAAAGTTTTGTCAATTATTATTGGCTTGAAATAAAGATAAGATTTGAAAAATTACGTCCTGTCAATTTCAGTTTTTGTCCCAAATCAGCAAGAGCTAAAGTTAAGATACAAAAACAGGTAAATTTTCGGCGATCGCCGCTCCCGCAGCCGACAGAGGTGGACGCAGACACGCTTGGACATTTTTATGTTATATCTTGAGAACCCGTTAAGATTTCTATAGGCTTATGGGCTTAAATTGAAAATAAGAGAGTTAAAGTTGAGGAATCTTATCTTCAAAAGGTGAAAAGTATCACTTTTAGGGGCCGCTCGATGCGGAATTTCATAATTGCTTAGAACGATTTATTAAAAAACCCTCTAGATTCTTTTTTGAACGTGTACTCACGTGTTAAAGACAGCAATGATTTTTAGTAGCAACGTCAAAGGGGTTGACTTCGGACCTTTGGGGTAAATTCGTATACCCTAAAATTTCCTGAATTGATAGGATAAATTACTCAAAACTTTTCCAAGAATCTGAAATTAGTTTAAGCCTTAACTGGCTCTAGATTTTGGTTAACACAATTCACATTAGGTAATTTAAAGAATCAATTCATGAATGTCCGAATTTACCCCACATGTACGAAATTACCCCGTTTGACGGTACTTGCGCTAGTCATACCGACGGTTTTCAAAGGTAATGTACTTATATTCAGAGAGATCTTGATTTTTTCCTACAACTTTTTAATTCACGGAAAATTTATTGTGGAGGGAATAAGAGGATTTATTTCTCGCTGTTACTTAAAATTGCAGTGAGAGTTTTACTTAAAGCCAGACGCCGATAAGAACATACGCGCATTTATTTTCACAGAACGTTAACTTCTAAAAGGCTCTCAAGAAAATCAGTTTCGCTGTCTGAAAAGAATGTTCGCGAAGTATGTAACGATCACCGTTGCTGCGGAAAGTACGCGTTACAAGATTAAGCGACCACCATCCACCAAATGTTTCGATACCTACAAAAAGCTGTCCGTCAAAAATGTCTTCGATTTATCGAGTTTTCCATTTCTAGTTGAAGACAAAGTTATACTTGAATCATTATATTGTAATATTGATAAAATAAATGCCATTGTCTACCTTTTTTTAGTAACTTATAATTATTCCTACTGTTTTTAGTGAGAGGAGGAGGTCTAAAATACTTTACAAACAAACTTCAAAGTTTAAGAAAACGTGAAAGAATCGAAATATTCGCTTTTAAGTTAATTAAAAGGAAAAGTCACAGAATTTAACTTTTTTATTCTCTGAATTAGCATGTTCGGATATTCGAAAGTTGTATGTAAAAATCTTTGAAAATTATAAAAATATGTTACTGTCGTCAAAATGAGTACAAAAGTTATTCAAAACTATAAAAATTTATTATGACAACTTTTTTAAATTTTGACTTCTGTCAAGCTGCACGAATATCATAAACTTATGGAAAAATTTTAATTGATTTGTTTTTACATTAAACTATTTTCAACCTATTATGACCGGCATATTGGTAAATATAAAAAATTTAATTATTAAATAATTCAACCAAAGAAGCAATAGAAATAAATCAAACTAAAAATTGACACTGTCTAAATGAAAACTTTCAAAATTGAAACTTAAAGGTTGAAAGTGTTTAGCAGTGGAGAATATGAAAATGGATTCTTTAAAACTAAATTGATCTTTTTTGATTTCATGAAAATTTAAAAATTCAACATAGAAAATAAAATTCCCGCAAATAGCCCTTTTAAATTGGGCAATTTAAAATTCAAAATTTTACCATTGCTTAATTTCAACTTGATGTGTTTGATACTAAATAATTTTGAATTGTGAACTTTCTTAAAATTTTAAAAATTTATGTAGATTCTAATTGACAGTCATAGTGAAAGAAATTAGTGAAAGTAATTACACTGGAATCGCGTTTATATCCGCTCTCACTTATATCCCTGCTATAGCTCTCATTTATATCCACTTGGTATCCACCACCTCGCAAAACCACGTGGCAGTGAAGCCAATCAGCACGCAGCGCGGAAATTTCCCCTCCGCTGAAGAGCAGTGGTGGGACCCCTTCTCGGTCGGATATAAGTGAATGTTTACGTTCTCGGGCGGCGGATATAAACGCGGTTCCAGTGTATATTTATATATAAAGGGAACCTATAACTTTAAGCTTTTGCATTTTGATTTGATTTTGATTTGGTTTAAAATTGGACAACGACCAATTCTGAGATTCGTCATGAATTTAGCTTCAGGCTTGAAGAGCGATTTAGGGATATCGATAATCAACACACCCACTGAACAGCAATTGAATAGGTATACATACATATAGGACAACCAAACTGGTTTCTGAATCAATTGTATGCACGGCTAAATGCGGTTAATGAGGGACGTTTTGTTCGTTGAAAGTACGAGCAATGTGATCGCCGGATAATTATTATTACTGGCTCACTTCACTAACGAGGACCCGCCATTGTTTTATCCATTGTACGCTAGCTTAGCATGCAAGATTTATGTCAGAAGAACTTTAAATTTCACTTTTTATTTTCAAACTTTCATGACTTTCATTCTGATTTATTAAGTGTTAACTTTCACGGAGTTTCTCATCGTTTTTTAAGATTAATATTAATAACTGATAACACATTCTAATATCATTT